>NW_021834891.1:0-12500 GCF_006345805.1 Octopus sinensis
TTGGCAGTGGAGTTGGTTATATCTTTCTTCGTTTGCTCATGGAACTACCATAATATTAGCTGTGCTGAGACACAATCATATTCATAGTAATGAAGGCTATATGTTCTTTACTCAGATTATATACAATCTATATTGATATCTAGTATTGCACCGTCAAGCACAGTGCCATTCTATCACATATATACCCAATTCTCATGATAATTAATAAGCTATAATTCATTAACTCTCTTACATTTGTATGTCTGAAATGTAAACTTATTTTGTCATAGGAACATCCTGTACCCTCACCTTACATTTTATATCTTGTTAGGGATCATGTTGGGGAAGGGTGTATGGAATTTGGCTTGTGGAGATGATTTTTAGGGGACAGATTGTGTGCGGGGTGGAGGGTATGCACATAAAGGACATGTCTTTATGACCTCAGTTTTACTTAATTAGAGAGGAATGTTGATTAGTGAATTCTAGAGATGAGAGGACTGTGCCATGCCATAAATTTGGCACAGTTATAAGAAAAGAAAGACAATGCTAAGAGAAAACTGTCATCAAGTGTTAATTAAATGAGATAATTGGTACATTGTTAGAATATTTAATGTGTTTTTAGAGAGAGAGAGAGAGAGGGAGAGGGTGGATTTAGAAATGTTAGTCTGTTTTATTGTGGACATATTGGGCTATTACATGGGACCACTGTAGAAAGTACAGAAATATTGACCAAAACCATAATGGTCAACATTTGACCAGTAACGACAGGAATTGAATGTCTCACAATAACAAGATAGAGTTTAATAAAAATAAAGATGAAGAAAGTTTATTTTTAAATGTAAAACTTGGAAATATTTATTTCAGGGGCTCCAAAGTGTGAGGACAGGTGTGTACAAACAGAGGCTACATGTCAGGAATTAGGGGCTGCATCTCAGGCAATAGGTGAGTATAAAATAATAGTTCCCAATTGATTTCTGTAAGGTTTTCTTCCCCGCGAGTATTGTGCTCGAAAGAATAACTGAAAACAGCTTCCATTCCTATTTTCCAATTGAACGATTATCTGTATAATAATTGAATTAAAGATATCGATTTACTGAGAGTTTATGAAATACCCATTGAGGTTAATGCTGTTGGTAATAATGTTCAAATTAGAAGACACAATAGAGTTAATTTTGTCATTTGGTCACAGAACTCATCATCATCATCATCATCATCATTTAACATTCGTTTCTTATGGCGGCATGGGTCGGACGATTTCACTGGCAAGGCAGTAGGCTGCGTCAGGCTGCAATGTGATCTGGCAAGGTTTCCACATATGTATGCCATTGCTAACGCCAACCACTCCGAGAGTGTGGTGGGTGCTTTTTACGTGCCACCGACACAGGAGCCAGTTGAAGTTGGGGCTGGCATCGACCACGTTCGGAAGGTGCTTTTTACGTGCCAACGGCACAGGGAACCAGTCAGGCGGCACTGGCAACAAACAATGTTTGAATGGTACTTATTATGTGCCACCGGAACGGGTGCCAGCCAGGCGGCACTGGCATCGGTCACAACTACAATTTCCATTTTGATTTTGATCTTGATTTGATTTTGATTTGTGATTTCTGGTTTTTGGTTTTACTTGACTCAGAAATTCTTCTCAAGCACAACTTATCACTCTGTGATTCAAGGGTACTTTTAAAAAGGGCTGGTTATGTGCCACTGGTATAGGCTACAGCTGTGATCTCACTTCACTTGCCGGGTCCTCTTAATCACGTCATATTTACAGAGGTCCCTGTCTCTTGCCATTACCTCTGTGAGGCCCAACGTTCGAAGGTCGTTTCACCACGTCATCCCCTGTCTTCCTGGGTCACTCCTTTCCACGGGTTCGTTCCACTGTTAGGGTGTAACACTTCTTCCCACAGCTCTCCTCATCCATACACATGACAATACCAGTGCAGTTGTCTCTCTTGTACACCACATCTGATGCTTCTTATGTCTAACACTTCTCTCAGGCCTCTTCCCTCTGCCTTGTGTGCACACTGACATCGTTGCGTTCAAATTATTTAATGAATGATAGTCATTGTTATTTGACCAGGAAATGAATTAATCATTAGTATTTGGCAGTGGACTTGGTTATATCTTTCTTCGTTTGCTCATGGAACTACCATAATATTAGCTGTGCTGAGACACAATCATATTCATTGTAATGAAGGTTATATGTTCTTTACTCAGATTATATACAATCTATATTGATATCTAGTATTGTACCGTCAAGCACAGTGCCATTCTATCACATACACTTGCGTCGGAAATTAATTAGCACTTCTCAAATTTCTACATTTTCTTACATTTTCTTAATTTAATTACCTTATTATCAGAAACGAACTCGTTTTTAATCAAAAATTTATTAAAACATATCCCAGCACACCACATAATTGATATTAATCGTGAAATTTAGTCAATATCTTGTTGCTCCTCCTTTGGCAGCAATGACGGCTGCTACGCGGGTCGGCATGCTGTCTATGAGTGCCTGCAGGTACTGTGCAGGGATGGCCCCTCATGCAGCAAGAAGTGCCCCAAACAGCTCGTGTCGGTTCCTGTATTGCTGCACATTCAAATCCCTACTTAATCGACTCCAGAGGTTCTCAATAGGGTTCAGGTCAGGTGACTGGCCAGCACGTACTCCTCGCCACCAAAGAGGTATCCCGTACTATCTCAACATACTTTGCTGCGTTGATGTTGCCTTCGACGGCATAGAGCCGCCCAACACAACTGTAGCTGAACGCCCCTCACACCATCAGACCACCCCCACCATGCTTCATGGTGAGCAAATCAAGGGTGCTAATTAATTTCTGACGGTAGTGTATATACCCAATTATCATGATAATTAATAAGCTATAATTCATTAACTCTCTTACATTTGTATGTCTGAAATGTAAACTTATTTTGTCATAGGAACATCGTGTACCCTCACCTTACATTTTACAACTTGTTAGGGATCATGTTGTGGAGATGATTTCAGAGGACAGATTGTGTGCGGGGTGGAGGGTATGCACATAAAGGACAGTCTTTATGACCTCAGTTTTACTTAAAGAGAGAGATGTGTGATAGTGAATTCTAGAGATGAGAGGACAGTGCCATGCCATAGATTTGGCACAGTTATAGAAAAGAAAGACAAAGCTAAGAGAAAACTCTTATCAAGTGTTAATTAAATGAGATAATTAGTACGTTGTTAGAATATTTAATGTGTTTCTAGAGAGAGAGAGAGAGAGAGAGAGAGAGAGGGTGAATTTAGGAATGTTAGTCTGTTTTATTGTGGACATATTGGGCTATTACATGGGACCACTGTAGAAAGTACAGAAATATTGACCAAAACCATAGTGGTCAACATTTGACCAGTAACGACAGGAATTGAATGTCTCACAATAACAAGATCGAGTTTAATAAAAATAAAGATAAAGAAAGATCGAGACACAATCATATTCATTGTAATGAAGGTTATATGATCTTTACTCAGATTATATACAATCTATATTGATATCTAGTATTGCACCGTCAAGCACAGTGCCATTGTATCACATATATACCCAATTATCATGATAATTAATAAGCTATAATTCATTAACTCTCTTACATTTGTATGTCTGAAATGTTAACATATTTTGTCATAGGAACATCGTGTACCTCACCTTACATTTTATATCTTGTTAGGATCATGTTGGGGAAGGGTGGGTGTTTGGAATTTGGCTTGTGGAGATGATTTTTAGGGGACAGATTGTGTGCGGGGTGGAGGGTATGTACATAAAGGACAGTCTTTATGACCTCAGTTTTACTTAATTAGAGAGGAATGTTGATTAGTGAATTCTAGAGATGAGAGGACTGTGCCATGCCATAGATTTGGCAGTTATAAGAAAAGAAAGACAAAGCTAAGAGAAAACTCTTATCAAGTGTTAATTAAATGAGATAATTGGTACATTGTTAGAATATTTAATGTGTTTTAGAGAGAGAGAGAGAGAGAGGGTGGATTTAGGAATGTTAGCCTGTTTTATTGTGGACATATTGGGCTATTACATGGGACCACTGTAGAAAGTACAGAAATATTGACCAAAACCATAATGGTCAACATTTGACCGGTAAGGTCACCAATTGAATGACTCACAATAACAAGATAGTTTAATAAAAATAAAGATACAGACATTTTAATATCAAATGTAAAACTTGGAAATATTTATTTCAGGGGCTCCAAAGTCTGAAGACAGGTGTGTAAAAAAAGAGGCTACATGTCAGGAATTAGGGGCTGCATCTCAGGCAATTGGTGAGTATAAAATAATAGTTCCCAATTGATTTCTGTAAGGTTTTCTTCCCCCGAGTATATTGTGCTTGAAAGAATAACTGAAAACAGCTTCCATTCCTATTTTCCAATTGAACAATTATCTGTATAATAATTGTATTAAAGATATCGATTTACTGTGAGTTTATGAAATACCCATTGAGGTTAATGCTGTTGGTAATAATGTTCAAATTTTAAGACACAAAAGAGTTAATTTTGTCATTTGGTCACAGAACGCATCATCATCATCATCATCACCATCATCATTTAACATCCGTTTCTTATGGTGGCATGGGTCGGACGATTTCACTGGCAAGGCAGTAGGCTGCGTCAGGCTGCAATGTGATCTGGTAAGGTTTCCACATATGTATGCCATTCCTAACGCCAACCACTCCGAGAGTGTGGTGGGTGCCTTTTACGTGCCACCGACACAGGAGCCAGTTGAAGTTGGGGCTGGCATTAACCACGTTCGGAAGGTACTTTTTATGTGCCAACGGCACAGGGAACCAGTCAGGCGGCTCTGTCAACAAACAATGTTTGAATGGTACTTATTATGTGCCACCGGCACGGGTGCCAACCAGGCGGCACTGGCATCGGCCGTAATTACAATTTCCATTTTGATTTCGATCTTGATTTGATTTTGATTTGTGATTTCTGGTTTTTGGTTTTACTTGACTCAGAAATTCTTCTCAAGCGCAACTTATCACTCTGTGATTCAAGGGTACTTTTAAAAAGGGCTGGTTATGCGCCACTGGTATATGCTACAGCCATGATCTCACTTCAATTGCCGGGTCCTCTTAATCACATCATATTTACAGAGGTCTCTGTCTCTTGCCATTACCTCTGTGAGGCCCAACGTTCGAAGGTCGTTTCACCACGTCATGCCTGTCTTCCTGGGTCACCCCTTTCCACGGGTTCCTTCCACTGTTAGGGTGTAACACTTCTTCCCACAATTCTCCTCATCCATACCCATAACCATACCAGTGCAGTTGTCTCTCTTGTACACCACATCTGATGCTTCTTATGTCTAACACTTCTCTCAGGCCTCTTCACTCTGCCTTGTGTGCACACTGACATCGTTGCGTTCAAATTATTTAATGGAAGTTAGTCATTGTTATTTGACCAGGAAATGAATTAATCATTAGTATTTGGCAGTGGACTTGGTTATATCTTTCTTCGTTTGCTCATGGAACTACCATAATATTAGCTGTGCTGAGACACAATCATATTCATTGTGATGAAGGTTATATGTTCTTTACTCAGATTATATACAATCTATATTGATATCTAATAATGACCGAGAACAGGTTCCACTGCTAGATTTCATTTGAATGCTTAGCTATAAAGAAATTCTGTTCTTCTACAACAACACGAATATCCAATAAATGTACTTTATGCAAACATCAGTTACTCATTCACTCGCAGAAAGAAAGATACAAAAATTAAATATAAACCCTGAAACGGTTCTCTCCCGTTAAGGAGAATATTCGCCCTGTTTGTCATCTCATTGTACTCATTCATTCTCTCTCTCTCACTCATGCTCTTTCTCTCCGTCTTTTCAAGAAAGATGCTGGTTAAAAGTTTCAATACAATAAATGATATCATCCTCATCTGCTCTCCATGCTCCCATACACTAGGTGGGTCATCACTGTCCAAGTCAGTTGTATCTGAAATTACTGCCAACCGTCATTTGTTGAGGAAAACATCTCACTTAAACATTGCAGCTTTTCTAAGGTGGTAGACCCTTTCTAACCCCAACCATTTTATAAAGGGTCCTGGGTATATTTTATTGTCGCACAAGCATTAGAAATGATCAATTTCCCAACAATATCAAACGTTACTTTCAAACTTGTGGTGTCATCTTTCCTAGTTTCCAACAACCACTTCCTAATGTGTTCTGGGAGCATTTAATTATAGCACAAGTAGTAATCAAGTTGTGCTACATTCTATATAATGAGACGGTCCTCACTACTCTATGATGTTTTGCTTCACTGAAGCTGATGACATTTTCAGGAGGTGAGAAGGGAATGTGATGACAAAAGAATCAGGATGCGGGGAGAGAAATTTGCAATACCCCCTCTCCCGGCTGTGGGGTCTTTGTCTTACATGTCTTTTGGCTAAATATTCCAGTACTTGTGCGTTACACAAAGGGGCCACGTACACTCTGTGAGGTGGTTGGCATCAATAAGAACATCCTACCGTAGAAAACCATGCCAAAGAAACCATCTGGGGCCTGGTGCAGTTGTCTGGCTTGTCAGATCCTGTCAAGATTTCCAACCCATTCCAGCATGGAAAACAAACTTTGAATGTTGATGATGATGATGATGTCTTCCAGTAACTCATCATAATTCTTTGTCTTAGATTGTTACAGTAGTTTCCTGTCTGGTATAACATATTAGCTCAGTATAATAATATCGATTGTGGAAACCGATTCAGTGATTTTGATAACATTCATATTGAACAGAGAACATATGTTCACATTTGAACAAAACATTGATGCTAACATATGCAATACATGGAAAGGAATGAACGTATGAGATTCCAGTGTGACTTGAACTCACAACTCTTTTCTAACTATATATATATAATTATCGCTTGTTACGATGTTTGAATAACGTTTACTGTCCATATATAGACATCGTTATACTGACAATTGTTGGCTTTGAGATGGTTTCAATTGTAAGAGAGTCACTGTTTTCAGTCTTCCACATTTTGGTTTTACTTCCGACTTGATTGTTATGTTGAAATTAGATCATGGAACCTGGTCATTGTTATTTGACCAAGAAAAGAATTCATCATTAGTATTCGGTACTGGAAATGGTTACATTTTTCTATGGTTTCTCATGGAACTACCATAATATCAACTGTGCTGAGACACAACCATTTTACAATGTAACAAATGTCACATGTTCTTCACACAGATTTTATACAATCTATATTGATAGTTAGTGTTTAAACGCCGCATTAACATGATAATTAATCAGCTATCATTCATTAACTCTCTTAAACTTGTCTGTGTGAATGTTTCATAGCATTATCTTGTACCCTCATCTGATATTTTACACCTTGTTACCCTCAAAGTTAACATAACTTTTACATGGGTACACAACCACATCCCTACGAAATGGTTTTTACAGCTGTATGCCCTTCCCACAATTATAAAGTGTTGATTATCAATAACTATAATGAAATTATACTATAAAACTTGAAAATATTCATTTCAAAGACTCCAACTTCTGTGAAGGATGCCTTGACAACATCACAGCCAGTTGGTGAGAAGCAAATAACAGTACCTCATGGATTTCTATATTTTTAACCTTCACCTGAGCATTTGTAGTTTATCAGAATGACTGAGGACAAGATCCATTCCTAATTTACATCTGAAATATTAGCTGTATAATAATTCTATTAGACATTTTGATATCAATGGAATTTCACAAAATATCCAACGGGGTTGGCATGGTTCAGAAAATGGATAATTTAGAAGACAATAGAATTAATACTGTATTTTGAAACGGAGGACTAAAATATGTAGTTACTAAGTTTACTGATAGGTTATTGCTGTTGTTGCTATTTAGGCAAATATCTCTCATAATGTGACAGATTTACAATGAAATGTGTTCCTTATGTGAACACCCTGCCTTTTTTTTTCACTGATAATAAATTTATCATTACATCCCCTAAACATTGTCTTTATCCATGTAAAAGTATTAGGTTTGATGTTGAGACAACCGTTCTCTCTCTCTCCCTCTCTCTCCAAGATAGACACTGATGACCCTCATCCTTCATCATCTGATGTCTATGCTCCGATCGATGGATGGATGATTCCTATCCATGTCAGTTCTTATTAACAAATACTGTCCCCTTGATTGGATGAGGAACACATTCCGGCTTTTCTATGGTGATGTGCCTTTCCTAACATCAACCGCTTTAAAAAGTCCTTGGGCACAATTTTGCTCCAAAAGCACTAGAAAAATGATCATGTTGTCAACAAAATTAAACGCTCCTCTTTAACTTCTACAGGAAATTCTGTTTGCAGATACTGAGAACAAAGCTAAATACAATAAAGATGAACTGGATGGATATATGCAGAGATCCAAAGCAAAAGCAATGATTCCCATTCATAGACAGTTTGAAATGTCCATTGAAACCAGCAATCAAATACCTATTGATTAGTTCAGACTAATTTCAACTTGAATATAAATGGCAAGATTTACAAGGTTGTATTCACAAAGAGATCAACTGTAAATCTACAGAATAATGAATATGGGACTAAAAGTATCTCGAAGACTGGAATCCTCTGGCATTCCTGCTGGGTGGAACATGTGTCTTAAATCTAGGATGTGATACAAGACGGAAAGAAGAATAAAAGGGATTGAATGTTGTGTGATTTGATCTGGTTTATGGTTCTCTAGCAAACAAATTGTTGATGGAAGCAGTGGACCTGTTTTATATATGAGAAAAGATTAAGGATCTGATGAGGAGCTGCTATAACAATTTCAATATGCAGTTCATGAGGAAAACTTTCTCGATAGACTGGTATCATTTTGAAACGGGAATTGCTGTAGTTTTCTACAAATCAGTCATTTGGTTTGTGATTGTTATGGAGATGTTACTTAAATCAGCAGATTGATAAGAAATGGCTCAAAGGAAAACCACTCGAGAAGACATTAATGGATTACATAACAATAGTAACAACAAATAAAGGATATGCAAATAGTTCTGGATTAACTGGGTAGACTGAGGAACTTGGTGAAGAATGTGCTTCAATGCAAATGGGTAATGACCCGTCATTTGTGAAAGGTCAGCAGAAACAAGTGAAGGTCAAAATAGCAGGAGAAACCCTGATGAAGTTTAAAGGGAACTTGAAAAACTATTACGACGATGGTAAACTACCTATTTTGCAATAATAGTAAAGGCATTGAGATCACGTCACAGAACGAAGATGGGTTAAAAGAAATAAATATGCCAAACATTCTGGAAAATAAAAGATTTGGAGCTCGCACTTTGTATTCCCGTCTTTCTTATATATTTTTGAGTATCAGTCCTTTTGTACCATTTCAGATGTCTTCACTGCATTAATGTGTAGATGTCCAGTTGTATGTAGTTAATGGGGTTTTGTACAAGTGTGCAGTGTTTTAGGACACCTGATATCACTTTTTGTTTCATCTGTGGAGAACTGATCATTGCTCACCTTTATTAAGGAGTCTTAAAATATTCCCTGCACCAGATAATGACCAGGTGATCTGGGATGTAGGATGATAAAATTCAGATTTTCCAACAGCAAAGAGAACTGGTATTATGTTTATTTTACTTGAAGTGGTGTGTCATGCATTTGTGACGAGATCTTTGGAGACCACATTGGATGATATTGCACTTTAGCAGAAGATGAGGAGAATGGTGGTTAGTGAAGTCTAGAGTTCAGAGGACAGTCGCATGTCATAGATTGGTTCAGAGATATATCAAAGGAGAGAGAGAACTATGAGAAGAAACAGTCTCATGAAATGATAATTAAATAAATAATTGCAACATTGTTAGATTATGTAGGATGTCTCTTTAAAGAGAAACAAAGTTTCGGAAAGTTAGTCTATTTTGTTGCGGGCCTAAATATTGAGCTATTACCTGGTCCCACAATGGAAAGTATAAAAATACTGAGCAAAACCCTAGTGGTCACCAGCCAACCACTGATGATAACAATGTCCCACAACAATAAACTACAGAATATTTATAGAGATAAATAAGTTTTACAATAATTATATAACTTGGAAATATTTATTTCAGAGAGTCCAGTTCTGAAGGAGAGGATCTTCTGAGAGTGGCTAAGAGGTTAGGAAGTGATTGGTGGCAAGTGGGTGAGTATATTTGATTTCTCTATATATTTACTTTCACCCATCTATTTTATTTGTCAGAATGAATGAGAACAAGTTACATTCCTCATCCCATTGATAGGTTATCTGTATGACAATTTTTATTACGATATTCCTGATATTTCATAAAATATCCACTGAGGTTAGCATGGTTGGTAATAATGGATAAACTAGAAAATAAAATGGCGTTTAATATTATCTTTTGGAAGAGGAACTAAATATATTGTTTAAGGGTAAACAGATGAGTGAATTTGTTTTACATTTTCTTTAGGTTCACTGTTAGGTTATTGTAATGAAGGACAAGTACCAAAGTTAACATCTAAAACAAAGCATCTTTCTTCAAACAGAAGACTTTGAGTTTGGTTCTTCTTGCAGCCATTATTTATTGGATTATTGTGTTGGAAGCTGATAATTCCAATTTAGATTTGTCATTTTGTAATGACTTTACCACATGACATATGTCTGTAAATGCTTCAATAAAAAGAGATTTAATAAAGGTGACACAGCGAAATCCTATCATACTCCTCAGGCGAAAACAGAGAATTCCTTTAAGGGAATTTACCAGAAAATGAACATTCACAAGTCAAGCCGAACTGGAGGTGGCATCTCTCATTGAGACTGACATAATAATAACTGAATAGGCTCTGTAGAATTGATTGAACCTGGAGTTCATTGGAGAAGTTTGAAATGGGTTGAATTTGACTTAGAATTATCGACTGTTGGACAATCACTGATCATTCGATTTCTAGTGTCCTCTTGGGAACTTTGCAAAGTAGTAGATGGCACAGAGGGACAGTACTTTCATGACCCTTTGAATACCAGGTCTGAAATCTACCAGAATAAGACAGATATATGGGATTCCTCTAAAGGGTTTTTGGAGTAATGTTACTCAATAGGATTTATAGTTCAGGGATCTGGGAGTCTCTCCAGGTTGAGCCACGTCTCCTCCACATCTGTGGTACCTCGGACATGTGATCAGGGTGTTGCAGGAATGAATTACAGGACATGTTCTCAAAGTCAAACCAATGGAACAGGATACCGAGGGGGAGGCCAAGAAAGAAATGGTTGGATGATATCCATAGTCTTAGTTCTTCACATCATAGAATACAAGCAGAATGTCTAATGATGGATGCTTCTGATAGGACCCTATGGAGGAGGTGCCTGAGGACTCTTTCCCCACAGCCCTTTCAAGAATATTGAGCAGAGGAAATGGATGGATCATATGCTTTCTTCACTGTTGGAGGTCAATGTTAATTCTTGAGGTTCTGATATACTTTTGCCTTCACAAAAGTTTTCCTGCCCTCGTTTACCATATATTTTCTCAAGTATAATTTTCAATTAATTTTCTTTAAAAATCTCGTTTAATTCAAACTCTTTGTTATTTTTGTCAATAGAAAACATTGTCTTATATTTTTCATGTTTCTTAGCTATTTCTTTTTTACTTCTCTATTGATAAAGTTTGTTTGTTATATTCATAACAACCTACAGTACACAGCGTTTTATGTTATTGTCAATGTTGTTGCATTTATTTCTTATTGTTGTGTCTTTTGCAGCTATTTTTTAGGAGTTGATACAACTGAACTGAAAATTGATGATGAGTCTATTGACACTGTAAAACAAGGCTACCTGATGCTTCGCGAATGGTTCAAAAATTGCGACCCAGAAACACGGACACACGCAACATTAAGTGCAGCTCTTGAAGAAGCTGAATGTTTCACTGCGATGGAATGTCTGTCATTAGACGCAAAGTGAATTTCCATGTAACTGTTGTTGTTTAGCTTCAGATTAACCTTGACCAAACAGAGTCTTTTGATCAAACGCATTCCAGCCAGGACCATCATGCCTATTTCCAAAGAGAACCCCAACCATCTCGTCCAATATGCCCTTCTGTACAGTGATATCGTGTGAATTTAGCTGCTAATTCTAGCAGGTATATCAACCACATTGTGATCCCATCACTGGTTTTGCTCCTTTGTTAAAAATTCACTTTTAAAATAAAGACAAACTTTGAAATGTTCATTTATTGTTGTTGCTGTTGTATATCTATCTAATCCCATCCCTATATTGTTATATAGACAGCTTTAATATCTTCTCCTATATTGATAGTTATCTACCTTCATTTTAGCTGAGAGTAGAATGCCTGGATATATATATTGATGTCTTTTTCCTTTATATATCCTATAGAGATAGTATTTCTATATAATACATGATGTATCTAAGGATATATCTCACTTTGTCCTGTTGTGGTTTAAGACAGGCCTCTCCAAAGTGGCGGTGGTTGAATAAAAATTCAGGGGGTTTGAGTGCAATATACAATATTTTAATTTTATATTCTTACTTTA
>NW_021834891.1:17500-30000 GCF_006345805.1 Octopus sinensis
TCATCTTTAAATCACCAGAAATATTTCACTTATGAACTGAGTAATTAACTCCTTTCAGAATGAGTTCCATCGATTCATAAGTTTCTTCCATACCGATAGCATGACCCACAGGAATGGAAGGTTTTTCATTACCATTATGTAACAGCACAGCTTCGAGGCTAACCTTACTCGAGTCTTTAAACATTCTCCATTCGTTAGTCACATACACTTGTCGTAGTTTTTGCATAAGTGCATTAACGTTAGTGCAGAAACAAGCATTATTTTCTTGCTTGAAAAAGACAGATAAGCCTTCATGGCGAGAATGGAAAATAGAAATTTTCGCACCTTACTGTTGGAGATTCCGTTGCTGTAGTCTGGATCCCAAAACTTCTGCCTTCTCCTTTGACAATGGTAGGTCTTTTACTAAATCATTCAAATCTTCTTGATTAAACAAGCTTGGCTCACTTTTCTTAGAATCAACTACGTACTCTCCATTATTTACATCATTTACATTTGACGGATATTTGTCCTCATCTGGTTTGTTGTTAACACAACATTTCGGCTGATATACCCTCCAGCCTTCTTCAGGTGTCTTGGGGGAATTTGAAACCTGAGTTCACATTCCTAAGGTATTTTTCAATGTTGTTGTTATTATTATCATTATTATTATTATTATTATTATTATTATTATCATCATCATCATTATTATTATTATTTTATTATTATTATTATATTATTATTATTATTATCTTTATATATATATATTATATATATATATATATGTTAAAGTTTCAGCCCAGAGCTACGGCCATGCTGATGACAGCATTTATATGTACCTGTATCTATAGTTATATTTCTCTCTCTCTCTCTCTTTCACTCTCTCTCTTTCACTCTCTCACTCTCTCTCTCTCTCTACTCGCTCACATATATGTATATATACAAATAGATAGATAGATAGATAGATAGATTAGATAGATAGATAGATAGATAGATAGATAGATAGATTAGATAGATAGATAGATTAGATAGATAGATAGATAGATAGATAGATAGATAGATAGATAGATAGATAGATAGATAGACAGACAGACAGGCATAAAGACGAGAAATGTGTATATTCCTACATTTCTGAGGTCCTACATAAGTAGCAGGCAACAACACAAGCCTACATAAGCACAGACATAAACGAAGAGAAAGAGAGAGAGGGGGAAAGAAAGAGAGAAAGTGAGCGAGAGCGAGATAGAGTGAGAAGGGGAGGGTTACGGAAAAGAAAGACTGAGCGAAGAAAGGTTTGGGGTGAGAGAGAGAGAGAGAAGAAGAAAAGAGGTGAAAATGACTAACACTCATTTTAAATCAATTTTTCCTTATGACGTCATAATCTCTCTGCCTGACATCGTCCGACACCTTAACATTCAGTCGAATTATCTGTCTATACACACACATAGACAAGCTTTATAGATATAGGTGTGACTGTGTGATAGAGATTTCAGGTTCAGTTCCACTGCGTGACACATAGAGAGATTTTTTTTCCGTTTTTTTTTGCCATAACCAAATACCTGTTTGTGGGTTTCAGAGATGGTCAGTGAAAGAAGCGTACGATATGTGTATATATATATATATATATATGTGTGTGTGTGTATATATATATATATATATATATATATATATACATTTATATATATATATATATATATATATATATATATATATATATATATATATTATATATATATATATATATATATATATTATATATATATATATGTGTGTGTGTGTGGAGACGCAATGGCCCAGTGGTTAGGGCAGCGGACTCGCGGTTTCGATCCCCAGACCAGACGGAAACTGAAAGAAGCCTGTCGTATATGTATATGTGTGTGCCTGTGTTTGTCCCCCCAACATCGCTTGACAACCGATGCTGGTATGTTTACGTCCCCGAACTCACAACGTAACGACAAAAGAAATACGGCAAAGCATTTCGCCCGGCGTGCTAACGATTCTGCCAGTTCGCCACAAATCTGTAAACTCTGTTGTTGAAGACATGGGGATTGCCGATTATCTGGTTGAGTTCTTAAACTCACTGGATCCACAACGATCCCCCTCGTTGCCTTCCATTGAAAATGAGCGCTCCAATCATGCCTCTGCAGACCTTTTCCCAACCGAAGCTGTGCAGTGGTACAAGAATTGTTGTGAAGAAATTAACGAGAAATATCATAGAAGCCACAATAATTTTTGTCTTTGGAAAAGGTGAAGATATATTTATGCCTCACTTAAGTTTAATACCTTCAAAATATTCGCATCGAATTCAAACGACTTCAATTTCCAATACGTCAGTCTCTTGCGATGTCCATTGATAAGTACCAAGATCAGACTTTCAAAGTTACTGCTTTGCAATTAGAGAAGGGTTGTTTTTTTACAAAGACATATGCTGGGGTTCCAGAGTGGGGAGCAAAGACAATTTTATCATTTTCACCCCTACAGGTAAAACTCAAACCAATGTTTGTAAGAACGTTTTTAGCATGGGATCAACGAACAAGATTTGCAGAATGAATAAAAACTTTGAATTGAAATTGTCAACGCAACACTATATTCGCATAAGAAAATGTATTTCTATTTTTTGGTTGTTGTAATACTTAAGTTCAATAATTCTGTTGTTTCTGGAGAGAATCCTTTTCGTTTTGTGCCTTATTATGTAAAACACTCACCTGTAAAATTCCCACTTTTTTCTTATTTTTATTGTCCTAAAATTTTCGTTGCGTCTTGCAATCACTCTCTCTCTCTCTCTATATATATATATATATACCGGTGAATGTGTTATATTATAACATCCGAAAGGATGAAAGGCAAAGTCGACCTCGGCGGAATTTGAACTCAGAACGTAACGGCAGACGAAATACCTATTTCTTTACTACCCACAAGGGGCTAAACACAGAGGAGACAAACAAGGACAGACAAACGGATTTAAGTCGTTTATATCGACCCCAGTGCATAACTGGTACATATTTTATGGACCTCGGAAGGATGAAAGGCAAAGTCGACATCGGTGGAATTTGAAACCAGAATGTAACGGCAGACGAAATACCTATTTCTTTACTGCCCACAAGAGGCTAAACACAGACGGGACAAACAAGGACAGAAAAGCGGATTAAGTCGATTATATCGAGCCCAGTGCGTAACTGGTACTTAATTTATCGACCCTGAAAGGATGAAAGGAATTTGAACTCAGAACGTAACGGCAGACGAAATACCTATTTCTTTAGTACCCACAAGGGGCTAAACACAGAGGGAACAAGCAAGGACAGACAAACATATTAAGTCGATTATATCGAGCCCAGTGCGTAACTGGTACTTATTTAATGGGCCCCGAAAGGATGAAAGGCAAAGTCGACCTCGGCGGAATTTGAACCCAGAACGTAACGGCAGACGAAATACTGCTAAGCATTTCGCCCGGCGTGCTAACGTTTCTGCCAGCTCGCCACATTAATAAAAGCGAAATTCCCATGTGCCTGTGACCCCTGTCCCTCAGTCTACATAGACATATTCTACCTTTTTGGAATCAGGATGATCCCAGGATTGAAACTCTGCTCTACATTTGGTTCTTGACGATCCAGCATTGGGATCTGGCTTAAAACCATTTTGGCTGCTATTTCTAGCAGTTGAAGCCAGTGTGAGGTACAAGAGTTACGTCCCTTAGCTTAAGGTGTAACTGAGGAATTTTGTAGTTTTTTTCACATTTTTCAGTTACTAGACTGCGGCCACGCTGGGGCACCGCATTGAAGAATTGTAATCTAAGAAATTGACACAAGTTATTTCTTACTTCTGTCTGGTAGATTTTATTGGCCTCTTATAGCGAACCGCTAAGTCACATGGAGATAAACGTAAACGACAGACATACACACAAAGCCACTATACACGCACGCACACACACACACATACATACATACATACGTACATACATACGTATATACAGACGTACATACGTACATACATACATACATACATACATACGTAATACATGCATAATACATATATACATACACACATATATACATACATACATACGTACATATTTACGTACGTACATACATACACACATACACGTACATACATACATACATAATACATACATACGTACGTACGTACATACATACCACATACATACACACAGAAATGTATGTGTGTATATATATATATATATATATGTATATAAATATATATATCATCATCGTTTAACGTCCGTTTTCCATGCTAGCATGGGTTGGACGGTTCGACCGGGGTCTGGGAAGCCAGGAGGCTGGCAACGGCCACGATCGAATGGTGTTTTTTATGTGCCCCCAGCACGGAAGCCAGTCAAGACGGCGGTGGCATCAGTCACGTTGAGATGGTGTTTTGAAAGTGCCATTGGCGCGGGTATCAGAACTACAATTTCCATTTGATGTTGATGTACTTGACTCAATAGGTCTCCTCAAGCACAGCAGGTCACCCCACGATCCAAGGTAACCACAGCAGGCCGTCCTGCGATCCAAGGTATTTCCGATGGGTTGGGGCTGTTATGTGAAGCTGCTGCAGGAAACAGCCTCACGTTATTTGTCGGGTCATCGCAGTTACAGCATATCTCCAGATGTCTCGGTCTTTCGTCATTGCCTCTGTGAGGCCCAACGCTCGAAGGTCATGCTTAATCACCTCATTCCATGTCTTCCTGGGTCTACCTCTACCCCGGATTCCTTCAACTGTTTGGGAGTGGCACTTTTTCGCACATCTCTTCTCATCCATCCGGAGAACATGACTATACCAGCGCAAACATCTTTCTTGCCTGCCACATCCGATGCTTGTTATGTCCAGCATTTCTCTCATATATATATATATATATATATATATATATATCAACAATCAAGGAACGACCATAATAGGCCATTCACCCACTAGAAATAACAGCCAAAGCTTCAACCGCAAATAAAGATTAATTCCGTAAACAGGAGAAAATTTTAAAAAACATTTACCCTGTAATTTCTTGTACGATGTACCGTTTCATCTGCTGTTTAATGGTAAACTAACCTGATTAAATTAAATCAAGCCAATCTTCCATAGGCCCTCAGATTCTTCAGCAAGAAATAGCCAAGTCGGAACAGATATTTTCACGAGGCATTTCCGACCCTGCCAAGGCAATATCTGACCTAAAATTTTCAAATCGTCGCACTGTTTACGGAATTAATCTTTATTTGCGGTTGAAGCTTGGCTGTTATTTCTAGTGGGTGAATGGCCTATTATGGCCGTTCCTTGATTGTTGATGTTGAACTTAAAAATGGTCTGTGACTATTTAATTTTTTCCCACTAGGTCGCTGGTGGCAAAAGGAATTCTACAAAATTTTTTTTGCCACCCTATATTGATTAATTATGGATTTTCTGTTAATTCCGTAATGGAATCGGCGGCTTATATTTATTTGCTGCCGATAAATTTGGCGCGAGTGCGACGATTTGAAAATTTTAGGTCAGATATTGCCTTGGCAGGGTCGGAAATGCCTCGTGAAAATATCTGTTCCGACTTGGCTATTTCTTGCTGAAGAATCTGAGGGCCTATGGAAGATTGGCTTGATTTAATTTAATCAGGTTAGTTTACCATTAAACAGCAGATGAAACGGTACATCGTACAAGAAATTACAGGGTAAATGTTTTTTAAATTTTCTCCTGTTTACGGAATTAATCTTTATTTGCGGTTGAAGCTTTGGCTGTTATTTCTAGTGGGTGAATGGCCTATTATGGCCGTTCCTTGATTGTTGATGTTGAACTTAAAAATGGTCTGTGACTATTTAATTTTTTCCCACTAGGCCGCTGGTGGCAAAAGGAATTCTACAAAATTTTTTTTGCCACCCTATATTGATTAATTATGGATTTTCTGGTTAATTCCGTAATGGAATCGGCGGCTTATATTTATTTGCTGCCGATAAATTTGGCGCGAGTGCGACGATTTGAAAATTTTAGGTCAGATATTGCCTTGGCAGGGTCGGAAATGCCTCGTGAAAATATCTGTTCCGACTTGGCTATTTCTTGCTGAAGAATCTGAGGGCCTATGGAAGATTGGCTTGATTTAATTTAATCAGGTTAGTTTACCATTAAACAGCAGATGAAACGGTACATCGTACAAGAAATTACAGGGTAAATGTTTTTTAAATTTTCTCCTGTTTACGGAATTAATCTTTATTTGCGGTTGAAGCTTTGGCTGTTATTTCTAGTGGGTGAATGGCCTATTATGGCCGTTCCTTGATTGTTGATGTTGAACTTAAAAATGGTCTGTGACTATTTAATTTTTTCCCACTAGGCCGCTGGTGGCAAAAGGAATTCTACAAAATTTTTTTTGCCACCCTATATTGATTAATTATATATATATATATATATATACATATATATATATAAAATATTATTAGAGACAAAACCACTATTTTGCAAAGCAAACAAGGAAAGACTTAATCAATACATAAAATTTTAATAAATAGTCAAAAAAACCGCCACTACAATCGTTTCTTGTCTTGATCGACAATCTTCAGGTGGACTTCCAATCTAAAAAATCAAAATTTTAAAATATAAAAATAATAATTTTAAATAATTAAAGTATAAATGAAAAAATATAAGTATATAATCCATATATAACCTATATATAATCCATATCGAAAATATAGACAAATTACCACGAATTCCCTAAAAAAAACCATGATAAAACAAAACTCTTAAAAACATATAACGATAAAATCTCCCTTTGCTAAATTCTAAAACAAACCTATATAGTAATCCCCCTAACCTAAACATTCACACACAAATACACACACGTAAACCACAGACCCACGACTTATACACATACCTATACTAACTTATAAACCTCAATATACACCAAAACCCACTCCCTCCCCACACAGACAAATTAACACATACATCCCAAAACCTAAATAACAAACCCATATACACATTCACACACAAACACACACACACACGCAAAACACGCACACACAACAGATACATATACTCCCTCACATATACGCATATACATACTCACTAAACTCGACATATACAACAATACTTACACACCCACAAAAATCATTAAATACATTTATGAGCTTTAACTCAGCTTAGCAGCTCTAACAAACAACTTGCAGTAACCCAATCCCATTCTCTATGCCTACCTCACTACTACACTATTCCATTCACATTCCAAGCAACGCTAGTCCACCACCCGGTTATGCACGTGGCAAAACGAACACCACTCAAAAATTATGAATGAAACAATGTAAAAAAATAACCAACATCGAAAATAGACAAATTACCACGAATTACCTAAAAAAAACCATGATAAACCAAAACTCATAAAAGCATATAACGATAAAATCTCCCTTTGCTAAACCCTATAACAAACTTATATAGCAATCCCCCTAACCTAAACATTCACACACAAATACACACACGTAAACCACAGACCCAAGACTTATACACAAACCTATACTAACTTATAAACCTCAAAATACACCAAAACCCACTCCCTCCCACACAGACAAATTAACACATACATCCCAAAACCTAAATAACAAACCCAAATACACATTCACACACAAACACACACACACGCAAAACACACACACACAACAGATACATATACTCCCTCACATATACGCATATACATACTCACTAAACTCGATATATACAACAATATTTACACACCCACACTCATACAGATAAATAAATTAATTATACAACTAAAAACTCACAACCAATCTCATATACATAAACACTCCTATGAAAACAACATTAAATACATCGTAATTAACCAGAATATCAAAAATAACAATATGACATAAGGATAAATCAAATACATACTTACAATTCAGTTACAAATTATGAAGTGAAATTAAATTCTTAGCCGTTAAAAAACCAAACAAAAATTACGTTACCATAGAAATAACTTATGTAAAAAAAGAATACGCGCCATAGAAAGTAAACGTCATTCAAAATATGAATGGAGAAATATAATAAATGGAACTAAAAACTATATCACGTAGCAAACCAACGCTACTTAAAAAAATTTATTATGAATGGATTCTATAAAAACTACCATGAAAATCATTATATACATTTATGAGCTTTAGCTCACCCTAGCAGCTCTAACAAACAACTTACAGTAACCCATAACTATTCTCGATGCATACCTCACTACCACACTAATCCATTCACAATTCCAAGCAACGCTAGTCCACCACCCGGTTACAATTCCCAACTCCACCTATTCATTCACAATTTAAACGACGTTCCCTTCCACAACGCTACATATAAGCCTCAACATATACACCGGAGATACACTTACACATCCGTGCGGATGGGTGAGAGTATACATTAAGTGTAGTGATGGGGCTCCCATTTCTAAACAATTTGTACCTATGTGGTAGTCTCCATGTGTATATTCACGCACGGGTATAAATGCAGGGGGTACACGCTCACTTCATTTGCGTGTACCCCTCACATGTACATATGCATACTATTTTGGCTCGATATATGCAACAATGTAATCGCGCCCGTGTGTGTGAGCATTCACTGGTTGTGCAATTCACCCATCTGGGTGTGAGTGGGTGTAAACGTATCGCTGTGGAGGTCGAGCTTGATACGTATATATTAGTGTGTATTAGGGGTTGTACGTACTAATTATGTGCATGTGCTTCACGCACTTGCGTCCATGTATGGATGAATATATTGGGATTACTATGTGGGTGTAAATAGGGTATGGGGGGGAGTTTTGTCATTGTATGGGTGTGGGTTTCATTTATGATGGTGGTTAGTTGGTGATTATTAGTATGTTCTGTATATTTGGGTTAGTTATATATTATTCTAGTGTGTATAATTGTATACATATAATTGGTGTGAATGGGATTACTCCCATTTTTGGGGATGTATGTGTTTATTTATCCATGTGGGGCGGGAGTGGCCGTTAGGTGCATATGCTGAGGCTCACATGCAATCCCAAGTACAACGAATGAAGTGGGCACTTATATTTGTTATGGGTGTGTGTACTTTATTATAAAAGACAATACCCAAATAAAATCTGTCAATTCAACATACAATAAAAAACAAAATACAAAGGGATCTTAAACATTCACACATACATACAAAACTCAATAAAAACACCACTAAATAACACCCAAAACATATAAATATATCCTCCAATACATATAACAAATGCAAAATAAAAATAAAAATAAAAATAAAAATAAAAAAATTAAAAAAATAAAAAAATCTAATATAAATTATTAAAGTTTTAACGTACCATAAACTGTTAAATTAATATACATTAAAAATGAACTAATTAAAACAAAGAAATATCAATAAAGACTAACTATAATTAAAGCCTAGACAACATAACCAAAAATATATTATCTAAACTAATTTAAACTAAACTAAAGTAACCTAAAAGGGAACTATTATTGCTATTTATCATGAAACTTATTATATAGGTAAAGTAACTTGTGTCTGCATTTTATTTTGCGCTCTTCACCAGTATTAAGTAAATTATCATACTTATAAAATAAAATTTCTTTAAACTCATTAGAGCATAAATAACAACAATTAGCTCCTATATTATAAATAATATTTTATAATATTTTATAATATTTTATAATATTTTACTATAAAATTGGATTTAATCCTAAATCTGATTTTTTTCCCTGTAAATTTGGATTTATTCCCTAATATTTATTATTATATATATATATATATATATATATATATATATATATATATATATATATATAATATATATATATTATTTTATTTTTATTTTATCTAGTTTCATCTCACGAGCTGTGGCCATGCTGGGGCACCGAAATTATATATATATATATATATATATATATATATATATATATTTTTGTTGAAATGGAAAGATGAATTATCTTGTTACAGATTATTTAAAAGTTTAACCGATACCTGGGTAGCAAAAATCACAGCAGAAAAAACATGGTTGGAGTTATGACCATAGGGTGTTGCAACCGTGCGTTTGTGCGGGTAATTGAAGTTTAATATAATTAGTGAATGGAAGAAATGGAGTTGAACGAAGACTGTACAGAATTCCTTTTATTACATTCTACACATGTTTCAAAGGCCACAATTTTCCAAATTCTGATTGAATAAGGATACCATATTGCAGCTTTCTCTTCAGGAAAATCCAGGAATTACGATGTCCAAACAAAAACAAAGGCGCAGCAAGCAATTCGAACAATAACGCTCCTTAAGAGCCCATGTATTGGGGCAAACTGTTTCTCAATATACGTTGAAATCGGGGGGTTGGTGGAGGCCGACAAAAAGGTCCGTTGGAATAAATCAAGGTCAGGCCGCGGTCAAATCTAGTAGGTGAGGAATTAATGAAAACAAGGGGTGTGAAGATATTCTGTGTAACCAAAATTAAAGCTCTGAATATTTTAAGAATTCAGGGTGTATTATTTAGGTGCGAGACACTACCTACCTACATGCATGTGTGTGTATGCTAGCCTGTGTATGCGTGGGGCGCGAGATAGTGAGCACTGCTGAAAATAGCCGGTCAGGCGGCTGAAATAATTCTGTGTTCGTGTGTCCGTCAGTGGCCTGCTTATCTAAATTAACATCGCCAAAAATCAGAGGGGTATATAACTCCTGCCCTTGCTTCTAAAAACCGACCAATCGCCCAAGGGGAGTAATTTCCCCTTGCAAAAATTGTTCAGAGATTTTTTTCAAAAAAAATTTTTTCAAAATTTATTTCCTTTTATTAGGATATCAAGGTGTTAATTGTCTTAGGTATCATTTATATGTAAGAAACGTATGACGCCGCCAATGGGGACATCGAAAAGCAGTCTGTAAAAGCCCGTTTACCAAACGGCCTCTGGCGAACAATATGTGGAAAAGCTCAGAGTTACAAAGATTACATATCCTTTATTCCATTCACTAATTATATATATATTATTATATATATATATATATATATATATATATATAATATATATATATATATATATATATATATATATATATATATTATATATATATATATAGGTATATAGAAAGATAGATAGATAGATAGATAGAGAGATAGAGAGAGAGAGAGAGAGAGATAGATAGATAGATAGATAGATAGATAGATAGATAGATAGATAGATAGATAGATAGATAGATTCATCTCTCTGTCTATATATCTACCCTCTTTGTAATGTTGGAAAATGGAATAAGTATAAAAATGAATATTGTCGATTTAATTTAAAATGTCCATATGTGGCTGAAGCGTGCTCTACATTTTAAAACTGACGTAATATTTACATTGTTTAATTAAATGAAGTAGCATGAAACGAGTAAACTACACTACCTTTGGATATTCTCGTTGCTTATATTGATTATATATATATATATATATATATATATATATATATATGGCGACTCCGGCACTCGGGCTGTTCGAGCTTAGCCCGAATATAAATGTAATAAGGTGGACGTGTATTTATAAGCTGATTTCATTTCTGCCAACACTGACTTCAAGTATGTAATTGCAGCCAATAACTCGTGCTCCTTTTATTGAGCCTGGTCGCTGTTGGTTTATTTTCGTTCACCGTCTGTGTCAAAATATCATTCGTAGCAGACGTTCTCTCGACATCGTTCACACGCGCCTGACTCGGTCTCAGAAGTTACATCCCGAGTTCTTATCAATAATCGTAAAAATTAAAATTAATTCAAATGCAATGTTTTCTTGAAACTATAAATTTTTAGAGAGATTAATATTTAAATTAAAATCCATGAAAAGTTTCCGTTCTGTAATATTCTTAAAGGAACGAAGGATCTTTTCGGTTTGAACGGCAGTTTTTTTCTAGCGGTGGCATATGAAATTGTCACCCATAGTTATGACCCTAGTATCGATCTATTGCATTTCAATCTGTTTTAGGGTTAGGGGTGAGGGAAGGGTATCTGTTTTTCTTCAGAAATGTAAATAAACCCAATCTGTTTCTTAAACGAGGGACATATTCATACGGCACAGAATGTTTTTTTACCTCAATAGACGTCAATGATTGGTTGAAATTGCAGAAATTGAAGAAAAAAACAACAACAAATATCTTACATACTATAGAATTTTCTCAATAAAGCCAAGAGAAAAAGATGTTTTATAAACACATTCTATCAGTATACGAAGTTTAAAAGTGTTTAGTTACGTGGAAATTATTTTAAAAAACTGCCGTTCAAACAGAAAAGACCCGGAACGAAAATTTATCCAGCAACTCGGGCTAATAGGAACGAGCCTGGAAGGTGTAAAGGAGAAACTGGCATCTCTTGTCAAGATTACAAGCGACAGTCAGATCGCTGGTGTTTGCTTGTGCACTCTGCTGTCGTAATTTGATTGCTGTTATTCTGTGCATTTGTGCGCAAAAATCAGTTGTGTTTTGCAGGGTTGCTTTCTTGTAATCCTTAACTTAGAAACGGAGAAAGACATAGCGTTAGATGTGAAAAAATAAGCCATTTGGGGCTAGAAATAAAGCGGG
>NW_021834891.1:32500-43335 GCF_006345805.1 Octopus sinensis
TATATTATTATTATTGAGTTAGAGAGCAGTGCATGCCATCAAAGTGACACTGGGGTAAAATATAAGAAGCCAAGTATACCCATCATGAATACCCGTCTGATAAGGGTAGACCAGGCATATGCATCACAACCATATGTGCGCGACATGGTGACCTCATATGAAGATAAATAGCACCTGACCTTTCTGGGGAGGGGAGGGCCCAGTTAGAATTTTCTTTTGGTCGAGTAGCCTATCCCTTTAAAAAATTTCCTGAATAAGGGTTGTTTAAGGATGTTGAACGAAACACCCACGATTCCAAAGGTGAATTATCCAAACCCCGAAGAATTCAACCCAATTACTTATACTTACACGTTTTGTTGTTGTTGTGTGCTTTATCTACGAACACATGTTCTCCCATTGAAACGGAACCCTGGTTTACACAAACATTTGTAGGACCCTATTGTGTTGACGCATTTCCCGTATCTACCGCATCGAAAACTCCTTCTACACTCGTTTACATCTGCAAATGAAAACAAATTTATTGCACTTAATTGCATGTATATAAAACAGATGCATTATTTGGGGTTGGGTCAATGTAATAAGCACCAGTTATACTCTGGGGTCGATGTAATCGACTAGACCGATTCCCCCAAAAGTTTGTGACATTAAATATGTTCGTTGTTACACTGATTTTTACACGGATTTTTCAAACGGAAAAACACTTTGTAACTTTAGTCCTGTGTTTTGTCCCTTTATGGTATAATTGATTTTTGTTAGCCCTTGTGGCGAATAAGCGAATTAATTATTATTATCTTTTTTCTTCTTCTTCTTCTTCTTCTTCTTCTTCTTCTTCTTATTATTATTATTATTATTATTATTATTATTATTATTATTATTTATTATTATTATTATTATTATCTCCCAGCCAATTGCTTATAGATATACGTGTGTATATTGTTCTTGTAGCTGCTGTTTGTCCTTTACTTACCAACACATGTTCTTCTATTGAAATAATAGCCCCGTCTGCAGTAACAAGTGAAAGAGGTTCCTCTCTTGACGCATCTACCATTTCTCCCGCACCGATTCCATCTGCACGGTCCTCCGACGGCTGGAAAGCAGAACAGAAATAACACAATTATATATAACAATCAGAATTCTTTCATCATCATCATCATCATCATGATCATCATCATAATGACAGATAGTTACCACACCGGGTGTCATTTCGACAGCGTCTGTTCTTTCTAAGTTCAAACACCACAGACGTCAACTTTGCCTTTCATCGCTTCCGGGTCGATTGAATAAGTAACAGATGTTCACTGGGGTCGATGTAATCGACTTATCCCCGACCCAGAATTACTTGCCCTCTGTGGCAATTTGGAAATCATCATTATCATCATCATCATCATCATCATCATCATCATCATCATCATCATCATCATCAACATCATCATCATCAATCATCATCATCATCATCATCATCATCACACATCATCATCATCATCATTATCATCATTATGATCATCAACACCAACATCATCATCATCATCATCACCATCATTATTATCATTATTATTATTATTATTATTATTATTATTATTATTATTATTATTATTTATTATTATTATTATTATTCATATACACACAACCAGCCAGACTGTTAGAAAAGAAAAGACCCAAACAGGGGTCTACAAGCCGCCTTAAATATCAAGAACCCACCTATTGGGTTGCAGCAAGTAACCTTAGATGCCAAGATCCCTCCTAAGCTTCTTAGCTGTCCATAATAACACTGTTTTCTGGAGCTGTACGAAACTGGGTTTTCTGCCTATGTCCTCTCTCCATCTGTTCAGACCTTTAGGGATAGTTTCCAATGCTCCTATAACTACTGGGACGCATTTTACCCGCACTTTCCATAGTTTCGGTAATTCAATGGCTACGTCCTGGTACTCTGCTATTTTTTCTATGGATGGAAGCACTCCGTTGGTTACGACGATGATGGTTCCGGTTGATCCGAATCAATGGAACAGCCTGCTCGTGAAATTAACGTGTAAGTGGCTGAGCACTCCACTGACACGTGCACCCTTAACGTAGTTCTCGGGGAAATTCAGTGTGACACTGAGAGTGACAAGGCCGGCCCCTTGAAATACAGGTACAACAGAAACAGGAAGTAAGAGTGAGAGAAAGTTGTGGTGAAAGAGCACAGCAGGGATCACCACCATCCCCTGCCAGAGCATCGTGGAGCTTTTTAGGTGTTTTCGCTCAATAAACACTCACAACGCCCGGTCTGGGAATCGAAACCGCGATCCTATGACCGCGAGTCCGCTGCCCTAACCAGTGGGCCATTGGGCCTCATTTTTTTTCTATACTTCCCATATTAATGTTTTCATCATTTGGGACCGTAAAGTCGGTTATCTGGCACTTTCTATTCTCTTTATCTTCTGCTACCAAATCAGGCCTTCTAGCTTCTATTACTGTCAGTCTGAATGACGAACTCCCACAACATCTTATATTTCTTACTTTCTAATACTTTTCCAGGTTCGTGTTCATACCATTTGTCAGCATGTTAAAAATCCTAGATGTCCACACAAATCCCAGTGGATTACTCTACCGAAGATGTCATATATTTTCTTGAATTCTTTCTGTGACGTCATGCTATATTCAATTACTATATGAGAAATGCCTTCTTCCTTTGATTTGCATAGGCTACATTTGGAATCTAATTGGTTTTTGTATATCTTGGTGTTTATCCAATTAGTCCTTAAAACTTGATCCCGTGCTGCTACTAAAAAATTTCTCCCATTTTAAACTTCCTTTATGCAACCGTAGCCATGTCTCAGTTATTATTATTATTATTATTATTATATTATTATTATTATTATTATTATTATTTTTATTAAGGTCTCGAGCTGGCAGAGTCGTTAGCGTGCGGGGCGAAATCTTTGCGGTATTTCGTATGTCGCTACGTTCTGAGTTCAAATTTCACAGAGGTCGACTTTGCCTTCCATCGTTTTGGGGTCGATAAATTGAGTACCAGGTGAGTAGTGGGGTCGACGTAATCGACTTACCACACACCAAAATTCCAGGCCTTCTGTCTAGAGTAGAAAAGATTATTACTTATACATAAACGTGTGTTGTTGTTGTTGTTGTCTATTCTGCTTCACTTACCAACGCATGTTCTCCCATTGAAACGGAAACCTCGACGACAGAAACATCTGTAGGATCCTGGGGTGTTGATGCATCTCCCGTATCTTCCGCACACATACTTCCATCTGCACTCGTTTCTGTCTGGAAAAGTAAAACAAATTCATTGCATGGATGTAACACTTATGTATCATCATCATCACCATCCTCATCATAACCATCATCATCATCATCGTCGTCATCATCATAATCATCATCATCATCACCACTACCACCACCATCATCATCTTCATCATCATAATCATCATAATCATCATCATCATAACCATCATCATCGTCTTCGTCATCATCATCATCATCACCACCACCACCATCATCATCTTCATCATCATTATCATCATCATCATCAACATCCTCATCATTACCATCATCATCATCGTCGTCATCATCATCATCACACCACCATCACCACCATCATCATCATCACCACCATTATCATCATCATCATCATCCTCATCATAACCATCATCATCATCTTCATCATTATCATCATCATCATCATCATCACCATCATCTTCATCATCATATCATCATCATCATCATCACCACCATCATCATCATCATTATCATCATCATCATAACCATCACCACCATCATCTTCATCATCATAATTATCATCATCATCAGCAGCAGCATCACCACCATCATTATTGATATTGATGTTTTGGTTGGTGTTATTCTTCAGGTGGTACGCTGGGAGGATTGTAACAAAAACCACTGAAACAGTGGCGGGAGGGGAGCGATGTGATCGACTATCCCCCACCGCTAAAATTTCAGGCCTTCTGCCTACAGTAAAAGGGATTAATATTATTATTATTATTATTATTATTATTATTATTATTATTATTATTATTATTATTGAGAGAGAGAGAACAGTACTTGTCATCAAAGTGACACTAGGGTAAAATATACGAAGCCCAGTATACCCATCATGACTACCCGTTTGATAAGGGTATACTAGGCACATGTTTCACAACCACATGTGTGCCACATGATGATCTCATTTCAAGATAAACAGCACATGACCTTGCAGGTGGGGCCCAGTTGGAAATGTCTTCAGTTGGAGTAGCCCATCCCGCTCAAAACGTCCCTAAATAAATTGTTTAAGGATGTTGAACAAACCACCCATGTTTCCAAAGGTGAATTATCCAAACCTCCAAGAATGCCTCTCAACACGTGGCTATGATGCTCCCCCACTACTTCTGCTCATGATCAGAGATGCACAAATCGTCAGCCACTAAGGGACATGCTCAAACTGGTTAAGGTCAAACAAATGACAAGCAAATCTGTTGTACTGAGCAGAATATGTGCTGCAGCCCAAAACTTCGAATCAGTTAAGATCAGAAACCATGAAAGCCACTGTGGGGCATTTATTATTATAATTGTTATCATTATTATTATTATTGTTATCATTATTATTATTATTATTATTATTATTATTATTATTATTATTATTATTATTGTTGTTGTTGTTGTTGTTGTTGCTGTTGTAGTTGTTGTTATTATTATTATTATTATTATTATTATTATTATTATTATTATCTCCCAGCCAATTGCTTATAGATATACGTGTGTATATTGTTCTTGTAGCTGCTGTTTGTCCTTTACTTACCAACACATGTTCTTCTATTGAAATAATAGCCCCGTCTGCAGTAACAAGTAAAAGAGGTTCCTCTCTTGACGCATCTACCATTCTTCCCGCACCG
This sequence comes from Octopus sinensis, assembly GCF_006345805.1. Classification (NCBI taxonomy): domain Eukaryota; kingdom Metazoa; phylum Mollusca; class Cephalopoda; order Octopoda; family Octopodidae; genus Octopus; species Octopus sinensis. Next base: position 37,387 of record NW_021834891.1, read on the forward strand.
ATTCCATCTGCACGCTCCTCCGACGGCTGGAAAGCAGAACAGAAATAACACAATTATATATAACAATCAGAATCCTTTCAACATCATCATTATCATCATCATCATCATCATCATCATCATCATCATCATAATTATCATCGTGGTCGTCGTCGTCGTTAGCAGAATCGTTTGCACGACGGTAAAAATGTTTGGCGGCATTTTGTCCGTCTTTACATTCTGTGTTCAAATCCGCCTTTCTTTCAGGGTCAAGAAAACAAATTTATTGCGCTTAATTGCATGTATATAAAACAGATGCATTATTTGGGGTTGGGTCAATGTAATAAGCACCAGTTATACACTGAGGTCGATGTAATCGACTAGTCCCCTTCTCCAAAATTTAGTGAAATTATTATTATTATTATTATTATTATTATTATTATTATTATTATTATTATTAAGTGAGAGAGCAGTGCATACCATCAAAGTGACACTGGGATAAAATATACGAAGCCCAGTATACCGCTCATGACAACCCGTCTCACAAGGGTACACCAGGCACATGCATCACAACCATATGTGTGCGACATGGGGATCTCATATCAAGATAAACAGCACATGACCTTGCAGGTGGGGCCCAGTTAGAATTTTTGTACCATCCTCATCATCATCATCATCATTGTGGTTGTTATTATTAAGGCGGTGAGCTGGCAGAGTCGTGAAAACGCCGGACAAAATTCTTAGCGTTATTTCGTCGTAACGAGTTCAAAATCTGCCAATGTCGACGTTGGAATCCATCGTTTCGGAGTCGATGAAATGAGCACCATTGAAATATTAGGCTCAATGTAATCGACTGACCCCCACCTAACCCCAAAATATCAGGCCTTTTGCCTATTGTAGAATAAGTTAGATGCACCATGTTCTTTTAACAGAAGTCAGACCTTTCTCAGCTCAGTTGCTGTGGCAAAGGGATTACATACATCAAAATGCACTCCATCTGATCAAATATGGTGGAAAGAAGACGAGACGATACGACGCTCATTTGCATATATTACAATATAAAACAGGAAAAAGAAAATTGAAGAAATAGCGATGTCTTTCTTCAAAGGATTGTGATACGAAAGAAAAAGGAAATTTGAAACGAGACCATTGGATGTCATATTTGGATATAAAATAGAAAATATCAAGAAAATATTAGGCCTTATCTACACATAACATCCGGAGAGAACTGAACACATGTTCTTACCTCTGCACCTTCCAGGCGTGCCGGTCCATCCTCTGCAGCATCTGCGACAGGTTGTAAGGATTCTCCTGGAAGCTGTACTGTTAAATGAGAGAAGGATAGAATAAAAGGATATATAACCAGAAGGATATATAACACAATGATGGTAAGTTCAGACAACCACACAAACACATACATACACACATACAAGTTACACTTTCAGAATATACGACTGTGTAGTCTGAAAATGCGATTATCCTAAATAAAGTGCTTTTCACATTGAAGGCTCTGATGAAGCTAGAGCATGATATCCTGGTACTCAACTAATCCTCCACCACAACCTACATCAGAAACAGCTGTTAGCCAATGAAGTGCGTTACATAACCTTTGTTTTTGCCGGTGCCATTTCTTTGCTTTCTCTTACCATTTTACACTTATCTACAATTGAATTCTGGATCACACCTAGATTGAGTTCTACACCATATTGTTATTTTCGCTATGCCCAAGCGAAATATTAAGATATTAATGTGCGAGGGTAATGAATACTTTGTCATCGGTGGATGCCGTAATATTGAAAGTTTACTCTGTATAGAAAATCCGGAAAGGTGGCTTCGTATTTACCGGTATTTTGTACACCGTCTCAAAAACCAGCACCAGCTTCTTCGGGCCCTTTTGTAGGTCACGGTTTTATAACATCTCACTCGACATATTCCCCTGGAAAAAAAGAAAGAAGGAATATATAAGTGTGTGTGTGTGTATAAATATATATACATATACATATAAACGCATATAACACTATAAAAATAAAATCCCTTGAAGGAATGGGTGGGGGGTTCCAGAGATATAAAAAGACGAATATACAAAGAACTGACTTGCGATCGCCTTGGAAACAAGGCCACTACTCAACGACATTAGATCACTAAGTGTCGATGTAATCGCCATCAGTGAAACTAGACTTTCCGACCGACATGCTTTCTTGCCATCTTTCGCGGGATACGAGAAGTATTTATCTCCATGTCAACCGGGAATCGGAGGTTGAACGGCGGCGTTGATCCGTAGGGGCATGGATCTCAACATAAGGACTATCTTCCTGGATCCAGAAGGAGAGATGATGGTCCTGGATGCGAATTGTAGTGACGGGGGTACTTACAGACAGGTACCTGTTTATACTCCGATAGAAGCAGGGAAGCCGTATATCTTCAGACATCGAGAGGTATTCCTAGGAATGCCTCGAAATTTAGAGTTAGTGGGCAACTGGTACGGTGCCTTAGAGATACAATTGGACTGTGTGGGTCTAGCGAATAGAAAGCGGATGGTAAAAGCCTGTATGGGGTCAACCAGGTCGTATTTTGATGAGGAACGGGGTTCTATAGGCAAGTAGATTAACGTTAGTAGAAGTTGTTAACCTAGATAGGCTTAGAAGGCAGGGATCCGGTTACTGGAGGCTGAAAGCGTTGCTCCCAAAGTGCCAATCCAACAGAGACCGAATTAGACAATTAACTAAGATGGCGTTGATGGGGCTAATCGTCAACAACAAATGATGGTTGGCGTTAGGTAGGTTTATTAAAGCATTAGTGGTAGAGATGGATAAAACAGAAGGGAATTTAGTCAGTAACTTCGAAATGGCGCTTTGGAAGAACATTGCAGCTGACCTGCTTGCTGCAAGATTAGCTCTGGACCATTTGCTCAAAGATAAACACGAAGGTTGCCTTGTCAGATCTAAGGTGCACTCTGTAAGAGAAGAGGGAAGGAAAGCCCCATAATGGGGGTCGAATGACAGACGCACAACGTCAAAGCAAAGTCACTATTCAGTCTTTGGTGGACCAAAATGGGCGCAAGGAACTCCAACCGGAGAAGATGTGTGAGGTATTTCAAGATCCCTTTGGCAAATGTGTGGAACGTAAAGATATCCAGAACGTAGGATGAACAAACGGATTAAGTCGATTATATCGATCCCAGTGTGTTACTGGTACTTATTTAATCGATCCCGAAAAGATGAAAGGCAAAGTCGACCTCGGCGGAATTTGAACTCACAACGTAACGGCTGTCGAAATACCGCTAAGCATTTCTCCCGTCGTGCTAACGATCCGCCTTTGTTTGACAGCCTTCTAGTAGATCTGCCAGAACTGCTACCGTAACTGGTACCAGAACAGGCCATTTCCCAATTCTGTGAGTCTAGGAGCGGTGGCACTGCTAAAAATGGACCCAAACAAGGGAGATGAAATAGAAAACTAGGTTCATAACGCTGCTGAACACAGACATCAAACTTTCGAGCAGGCTGTTAGCAAAGGGGTCGGCGCTTATCATCGAAGAACTGCTCCCACTTGGAGGACGGATTCGGATTTCAGCTAAGTTATTGGTAAGGATCAGCCCGCTGCTTTCTTCCAACCGGGAGGGACAGGCATCTTTGCTTAGTCTAGTGGCCATAGCGAAAGAGGTTGCCTGGTGGACCTTGCTGAAAGGGCTGAAGACAGACACTTTCCTCTTTACCCAGAATCTCAAAGTGAGGGTAAAGAGGGAAGTGCTGCCACCTAGCAATTTTGTTAAAAGATGGGTGAATGTAGCTCGAATGGCCCTAGTGAATGGTCTTTCTAGAAGTACGCGCCTGTACATTAAGGGCACATGAAGTGAAGAGAGCATACACCCTAGATGTCAGAGTGATCGTTGTTTTTGTGGGGTTTCAATGAGCAGCCCCTTTTGTGTAAACCCTTAGTGGCGAAAAAAGAAATTATTATTATTGAGTGAGAGAGCAGTGCATGCCATCAAAGTGACACCGTGGTAAAATATACGAAGCTCAGTATACCCATCATGACTACCCGTCTGATAAGGGTACCCCAGGCACATGCATCACAACCATATGTGCGGGACATGGTGATCTCATATCAAGATAAATAGCGCATGATCTTGCAGGTGGGGACCAGTTAGAATTTTCTTCTGGTCGAGAAGCCCATCCCACTCCAAAGTTCACTGAATAAGGGTTGTTTAAGGATGTTGAATAAGGGTTGTTTAAGCTATATTTGACCCGTCGCTCCGTTCTGATTTCGAATTCCCCAAAGTGCACTTTGCTTTCTTCCTTTCAACGTCGAGAAAATAACAGACTAGGCTCTATGTAATCGACTCGCCCTCACCTCACCCCAAGCTGCTCTTGTGGCAGAAATTTGAAATCACACTAATTATCATTATTATTTGAAACAGTTTTATTTGGGCCCCTTCAGGTTCGTCGCTCCGTTACAGGAATCTGGCTTGTTGAAGATTGGCGCAACAGAACCAGAATATATCCAGAAAGTTGGTGGAACATCCCAATAGAATCAGCAAACAGGATTAAATACAGCGGACCCTATATTGATGCAAGGATCAGGAAAACAAGTCAAGTACTTTTAGGAGAGATCGTCTGCCCAGTCGTATGTCAATATCTCATCGTATTAAAGAAGCGAGCTGGCAGAAACGTTAGCACGCCGGGCGAGATGCTTAGCGGTATTTCGTCTGCCGTTACGTTCAGAGTTCAAATTCCGCCGAGGTCGACTTTGCCTTTCATCCTTTCGCGGTCAATAAATTAAGTGCCAGTTACACACTGGGGTCGATAAAATCGACTTAATCCCTTTGTCTGTTCTTGTTTGTCCTCTCTGTGTTTAGCTCCTTGTGAGTAGTAAAGAAATACGTATTTCGTCTGCCGTTAGGTTCTGAGTTCAATTTACGCCCAGGTCGACTTTGCCTTTCTTCCTTTCGGAGTCGATTAAATATGTACCAGTTACGCACTAGGGTCGATATAATCGACTGGCCCCCTCCCTCCAAATTTCGGGCCTTGTGCCTCAAGTAGAAAAGAATATCTCATCATATATTAAAGAAAAAGAGGGATCTATGGAGAACTGTTTGAAAAAATACAGTTATGATATACAGGCTATGGGTTTTCATTTCTACCTACTGACAGAGATGCACTGGGCTAAGTAAAAACAGATCGACATAAAAACTACAAATGCTGGGGTAATTCAGGTACCCTGAGTCCCTTCTGTTGCAATCGTTAGGGCCAAGCCCCACCTCACCCATTGCTTCCCACATATGCCAGGGGCCCTGAACAGAGCTACGGGCTCAACTCCTCTCTTTTCACTAAAACACTTAAAACATTCACACGAAGATAGACACGGTCCGATTATTTAATAAGAAAAAAGTAAAAAACCACAAGAAGCCCCGAAGAGGAAAGTGGCGATGTGAAACCGGGTGGAATGAAGCATTAACTTACCGAGAACTGGACACAGCAAGGCTTTCTCCTTCGGTTGTTGAGTTTCCAGAATCAAGCGTTTCGCTAGAAACCGACGTTCCATTATTCAGTAAGAGACTCTCAGTCGCTGCTTCATCTTCACTCTCGGAATCTGCTTCATCCGCTGACTCCTCTTCGTCCACTGACTCGTCGTCACCCACTGATAGTCCTCCATCGTTTGAGTCTTCATCCGCTGACTCGCCTTCATCCACTGACTCGTCTCCCACCACTGACTCGTCGTCGTCCACCCATAGTCCTCCATTATTTGAGTCTTCACCCTCTGACTCGTCTTCATCCACTGACTTCTCTCCATCCACTAACTCGTCTTCACCGTCCTCTGACGACGCGTCATCCACCGGGACTCCGTCCTCTTCTGATTCCTCTCCACCCTCTAACAATCCTTCGTCATCTGATTCTGCTCCACTCTCTTCTGGCTCTTCATTATCCGATGAAACATCATTTACCGACGGGTCTTTGTCCCCTAATGTGACATTCT
>NW_021834892.1:0-10000 GCF_006345805.1 Octopus sinensis
GACCCTGAAATGATAAAAGGCAAAGTCGACCTCGACGGAATTTGAACTCAGAACGTAACGGCAGACGAAATACCTGTTTCTTTACTACCTACAAGGGGTTAAACACAGAGAGGACAAACAACGGCAGACAAAGGGATTAAGTCGATTACATCGACCCCAGTGCGTAACTGGTACTTATTTAATCGACCCCGAAAGGATAAAAGGCAAAGTCGACCTCGGCGGAATTTGAACTCAGAACGTAGCGGCAGACGAAATACCTGTTTCTTTACTACCTATAAGGAGTTAAATACAGAGAGAACAAACAAGGACAGACAAACGGATTAAGTCGATTATATATACGCCAGTACGTAACTGATACTTAATTTATCGACCCCGAAAGGATGAAAGGCACATTTCGACCTCGACGGAATTTGAACTCAGAACGTAAAGACAGACGAAATACCGCTAAGCATTTCGTGTCAACGATTCTGCCAGCTCGTCGCATAATGGCTGCAGTATAATGACTGAAATAAATAAATTTGAATGATAAAAGAAGATCAAATTTTTATAGTAAAACACTTAACATGGGAACGATTAGATCGTCTATACTAATCAGGACGGGGCCGCTGTATCACCGCAGTCCAATAGCCAATAGCCAACAAGAAACGAATAAATGATGGCATTCGACACGTGTAGGTAAATCTGAAATTTAATATCGGCATGGGGATTCTATTTTCTTTAATTATAAGCTTCATCGCAAAAAGTAAACAGAAGTTTACATCGTTTTGTGAAACAGAAAAATAGAGCGATGGCAATATTTGTTTGAAATTGTTTACGTTTCGCTGCGAGGTTTGTAATTTGAAACGATTCCTTTATTATACCGCCATTAAATTTAAATGTCATACACACAGACAAACAGTCACACTGACACACAGATACACACACATGCACACGCACGCACACAGAGACATAGACACACACAATCACACACTTACCACACACACACACACACACACACACCACATATATATATATTATATATATAATATAGATATACATATATACATACATATATATATATATACAGGTATATATATATATATATGTTATATATATATTATATACATATATATTTTATATATATATATATACATACACACACACACATATATATAACATACTATATATATATATATACATATATATACATATATATATATATATATACATACATTTATATATATATATTATATGTAAATGTATGTATATATAATATAATATGTATATATATATACATATATTATATAATATATTAATATATATATAATATATATATATTAAATTGTATATGTAATATATATATATACATATATACAATTTAAATATATATATATACATATATATATTTAAATTGGCATACACACACCCATAAATAACAAAAAAATTTGTATAGAGATATATAAATATGCTTTATATATATATGAATACACGCATGTATGTATATATACATATATCTATCTATTTATCTATATATCCATCTATCTATGTGTATGTGTGCTTCTGTATATGTGTGTGATCAACTCGTGTGCGTATAGTTTAGGCTTACGTAGGAATTGTTTTAAATTGCAAACATACAGTGAAATGTAAACACTTACAAAAGAAAATACGGTTATAAACATTTGTTCCCATTTTGAAGCGTGGTTTCTAATTAAAGAACAAAAAAAAAATATTGTTAGTATCCATGCATTAAACATCCGATTATCTAATATATGCCGTATTCTGCATAGTTATAATAATTTAATGTGCGGGCGTATACACACGTAACCACATATCTATCTATCTATTTGTCTGTCTGTCTGTCTGTCTGTCTGTCTGTCTGTCTGTCTGTCTGTCTATCTATCTGTCTATCTATCTATCTATCTATCTATCTATCTATCTATCTATCTATCTATATATCTATCTATCTATCTATCTAGTCTGTCTGTCTGTCTGTCTGTCTCTCTATCTATCAATCTATCTATCAATCTATCTATCTATTTATATCTATCTATCTATCTATCTATCTATCTATCTATCTATCTATCTATCTATCTATCTATCTATCGATTTATCTATCTGTTGTCTGTCTGTCTGTCTGTATGTCTTTCTCTCTCTCTCTCTTTATCTATCTATCTATCTATCTTTTATTTATTTATTTTTTTTGTTCTTTTCTTCCCTTTTACGATCCCTCTTGATCGAAAACCTACGCCACCCCCCCCTTTTTTGTTTGTTTTCTTCTCATCCCCCAAAAGAAAAGCTCTACCTTGTAATTGGTCCCATCTGTGTGCAGCCCTGTGTGGCCAATAAAGAAACTTATCTATCTATCTATCTATCTATCTATCTATCTATCGATCGATCGATCTGCATATGTATTTACCAATCATGTTTATTTATCTATAATACAGTGTTTTATAGTTTATCAAATCTCTCTCTCTTCGTGAATATTTGTCCATTTTGTTCTCCGCCTTTTTACCTTTTCTGTCACTATCTGCTCCTCCGCTTCCACTACCAACGTTGACTCCCTCATCATCACTATTCTTCCTCTCTTCGTATTTCTTATCGAAATCTTTGTATTTCGAATAACCATTGTCTTTCTCTTCTCACTGTGGTCCTCCTACAATCAACATGCCTCTCACTCTAACTCTCTCTCTCTCTCGCTCTCACTTCTCTCTTTCTGTCTCTGATTTTCCATTTCTTTCCTTTGTTTCTAACATCAATATTAAAGTTACAGTTTAAGCAAGAGATTTTATTAATGTAGATTTGTTGCTAGTCATGAGAACATAAGATTGTATGAAAGAAAGCACATTTTGCGGATACGGGTTCAAATTCAGTTACGAGCATATACCACTCTTCAATTTTATTAGCTATCCTAATTACGTACGTATGTATGTATCTATGTATGTATGTATGTATATATGTAGAGAACTCACCCCCCCCCCAAAAAAAAAAAGAAAAAAAAAGACGAAGACAGGTGGTGTAGACAACAAAAAGATGTATTAGTGTAACGCCCCGGAAGTGAAAATGTCTTTAACGTTTCGAGCCTACGCTCTTCCACAGAAAGGAACACAGAAAGAAACAAGGAGAGAAAATAAAGAATGTGTAGTGGCTAGCGATCTACCATGGCGAAGGCCGGACAGAATGGTCACACAGGAGAGCTAGATGTATGTATGTAGTATGTATGTATGTATGTATATATGTAGAGAATTCACCCCCCCCCCAAAAAAAAAGACGAAGACAGGTTGTGTAGACAACAAAAAGATGTATTAGTATAACGCTCGGGAAGTGAAAAAGTCTTTAACGTTTCGAGCCTACGCTCTTCCACAGAAAGGAACAAGGAGAGAAAATAAAGAATGTGTAGTGGCTAGCGATCTATCATGGCGAAAGTCGGACAGGAGGGTCACACAGGAGAGCTAGATGTATGTATGTATGTATATATGTATGTATGTATATATGTATGTATGTATGTATGTATGTATGTATGTATGTATGTATGTATGTATGCATGTACATACACATATTATAATTGGCGTTTGGCTCAGTGGTTAGAGCGTCAGGCTCACAATCATGAGGTAGTGAGTTCGATTCCCGGACTCGCTTGTGCATTGTGTTCTTGAGCAAGACACTTTATTTCATTTTGGTCCAGTTCACTCAGCTGTAGAAATGACTTGAAACGTCACTGGTGCCAAGCTGTATCGGCCCCTTTGCCTTTCTCTTGGATAACATCAGTGGCGTGAAGAGGTGAGGCTGGTATGTATGGCTGATTGCAGGTCTGCCATAAGCAATTTTGCCGGCACTCGTGATTCGGACGGTGAAGATCTAGGTGCAATCCCATGGTCATTCATGACCGAAGGGGTTCTTTCCCCTATGATGTATATATTCTTTATTTTCTCTCCTTGTTTCTTTCTGTGTTCCTTTCTGTAGAAGAGCGTGGGCTCGAAACGTTAAAGACCTCTTCATTTCTCGAGTGTCTATACTAATACATACGTTTGTGTTGTTGCTACACCACCTGTCTTTGTCTTTTTTTTTTTGTGATTCTCCTATATATATATATATAATATATATACAGTTAATCCAAACAAGAAAACACAAAAAAAAAACACAACAACGCGAGGACGTGGAACAAATATAGTATTATTGGACGCTCAGGAAAGTGGACAAACAATTGCATCGTGAAAGGTGGTTATAAGCTATTTAAAATCTCACAAAAACCGTTAAATTCACTTCAACTTTTAAATTTAATTTGTGAAAATATTTTCGTCGCTTTGAGCCCGCGACCTGTTCACGGAATTTTATCAGTGAACAGGTTGCGGTCTCAAAGCGACGAAAATATTTTCACAAATTAAATTTAAATTTTGAAGTGAATCTAACGGTTTTTGTGAGATTTTAAATAGCTTATAACCACCTTTCACGATGCAAATATTTGTATATACGTATATATATATATATATATTAGGTAGAAATGTTTTAGTAGAAAAACACGTGTGCAGTCTATTTACTAATTATATACTATTTATTTATTATTTAGTACTTTATTTAGTTCTAGGTAAATGCTTTATCGTATCTTTAATTTTTTTCTATACGGTATGATTTAAGTATATCATTGTTGAATTGCTTCATGGCGGTTTCTTCTTTTTCCTAAATTTTTTACATTATATATGTTATAATGTATTATATATATCTATATATATATAACCGGAGTAAACACATAAATGTGAAATAAGGTGGAAAAGAGTACTCAAATCCCAGTGGTAGAGTATATGCGTTCGTATGAAAGGCAACGGGAAACTCAGAGTAACAGGTTTGTTGAATTTTCTGCTGCTTTAAATAAAGTATATATATAATATATAAATATATATATATATTATATATATATACATATACATGCAACTGTATGTAAATGCATACATGAATATATAATTCTATACACACACACATGTGTGTGTGTGTGCATGCGTGTATATATGAATATATATGCGTTTGCACAATCGTTTGCAGAATGAAGAACCATATTCGCACGGCCATTTTTTCTTTAAAATGTCAGTTTTCAAAAATCTTTAATTAAATGTATTACATTAAAGTATCGCTATTGAGCAGCGGTTCTCAACTGGGGTTCATACGGACCCTGAGGGTACATATAAGATTTTGGGGGGTTCCACGCAACAAATTAGTAAACTGGAAATACAGAATAGTATTCTAAGGATTCCTGAAATCATTTGTCTTAGATGTATGTATTGGTATGTTTTGTGAGAAACAGCTAGGTTTCCTTCTCTGACATTTTCCATAGTTCAACCTACACAAGCTAATGTGTGAAAAACAAAATAGGAATTTTGAAAGGAGTTTCTATAAAGTTTGTAAACATTGAATGGCTGTAGGGGTTCACCAGAATAAAATAGTAATCAAAGGGGTGAGAAACCCTGCTTTAGATCATTGATTAAAGATCAGTACAATTTCACGACATCAATCGTCTGGAGTTTGAGAAGATAAACAGAAATGAATTACAAAATGTGAACTTGAAGTAATCTTTTATGTAGGTGTCGTTCACAAATGTTTTTAAAGAAAAGGATAGAAGGAAAAACCGTTTTCATTGAACTTTCATTTCGTATTTGAAGCTACCTTCAAACATTGAATTTTTCAAAAGAAATGTAGGTTCGGTTTGCTGGCTGATGGTCGGAAACTCTGAGTACGGGAAAAGGGAGCTTCTCAGTCCCAAAGTATTAAAGAGGACACTATAATTATATTGAGTAAATGTAATTTATCGCTTCCGATGAATCAACACACGCACAGACATATACACATACACACAAACACGCACGCGCACACACACACACACACACACACACACACACACACACACACACACACACACACACACACACACACACACACACACACACGCAGAACAAATTAATTATTTTCAAGCGAGAATATAATAGACCGTGATCTTAAAGTTTCGGACAGGTGAGTTATCATCAGACTCGTTCAACAATTGAAACTTCGAAGTCATTATCAATAATATTCTTATTTAATAACAAAGACACACACACACATGCATATATATATATATATATATATATAAAACAAATCAAATTGCGATAAAATAAAAATAATTATAATCGCTGGTATTACTAACACAAGCCATATATTTTTCATATATCAGTACATTAAGGCGAAGTATGTGCTAGGAATACAGAAGCTTGATAAATTAAGTGAAATGAAGATAAAAACATTTACTATATGTATATATATATTCACACACACAGGGGTGTAATGGGAATATTATCGCCATTTAATATTTCTAATTTAGAGCAATAATTTTTTTTTTAGTTTGTTGACTCCACAGTATAGTAGGGTAAGTTGGGCACCGTGTTTAGTATTTCCAGATATTTTTCTGTAATTTCGGTCAAAATATATCTGTCAAAACGAGATCTTAATGTTATTTACGATTTTGCGTAATTTAGGCAATATATTCACTACACACTGTATATAATATATATATATATATATATATATACTTTATTAAAAAGCAGCAAAAATATCACAAAAACTGCTATTCAGAACTTCACGTTCCCGTTCGTGGGAACAGGAACGTGATTGTCTCAAATACAAGCTTTTGTGATATTCTTGCTGCTTTTTAATAAACCATATTACTCTATCTCTGGCATTCGAGTACTCTTTTTTCCCACTTGTTTCGCATTTATGTGTTTACTCTGGTTTGTATACATACATACATACATACATATATATATAATATATAATATATATATAATATAATTATATATCTATATATATATTACCGTATATATATATACCAATACATATCTATATATATATACATATATATATATATATACTTACAGGCATACACACGCACGCACACACACACAACACACCACACACACACACACAGATACATATAACACACATTAAAAGCAGTCGCAATAGCATTCATTAACAAATCCCGCACCTGAAGGACTTTCAATTCAGATTTAGGAATTGTTGAAATCTTTCAAGAAGACATCACTTTAAGTAGGCGTTTTTTTTTTTGCCAAGATATTTAATTAAGAACCATTGAATATTTACTATTCCAACTATTTGTATTCTTCGCTACATTTTCACCGACTTATCGCAAAATCGGTAATCTTGATTTTAGGCGAACCCTACAATTTAGTCGATGATGTCGCAACTTGTTCACATAGGCGGAGCAGTAGCTGTGTGGTAAGTAGCTTGCTTACCAACCACATGGTCCGGGTTCAGTCTCACTGCGTGGCACCTTGGGAAACTGTCTTCTACTATAGCCTCGGGCCAACCAAAGACTTGTGAGAGGATTTGGTAGACGGAAACTGAAAGAAGCCCGTCGTATACATACACACACACACATATATATCTATATATGTATATATCTATATATATCTATATATATATGTATATATATCAATCTATCTATCTATCTATCTATCTATCTATCTATCTATCTATCTATCTATCTATATACGTATATATATACGTATATATATGTGTGTGTATATGTTTGTTTGTGTCTGTGTTTATCCCTCCACCATCGCCTGAAAACCGATGCTGGTTCCCGTAACTTAGTGGTTCAGCAAAAGAGACTAATAGAATAAGTACTAGTCTTACAAAGAATAAGTCCTGGAGTCGATTTGTTCGACTAAGAGGCGGTGCTCCAGCATGGCCGCAGTCAAATGACTGAAACAAGTAAAAGAATAAAAAAAAATAGAGAATAGATTTAAATACATTGTGAATATCTATATTCTGTTTCCTAAATGTATTGAAGATTCTGAAGGTCAAAAGATTTTGAGCTGAAATGATAAAAGCTCGTCATCAGGTTTCTAATTGTTTAAATCCGAATTACTAGAATTTTAATTCGGTTATAATTTCATTAACTCAAATTCACTTTTACTTATCGCGAAATATATTTGAATACATCAAGCTAAATATTTCTCTTAATAGAGACGCAAGCATTGCTGTGTGATAAAAAGTTTGCTTTCCAGCCACATGGTTCCGGCTTCGCTCCCACTGTGTGGCACCTGGGGCAAGTGTCTTCTACCATAGCCTCGCACCGACCAAAGCCTTGTGAATGGATTTGGTAGACAGAAACTGAAACAAGTCCGTCGCATGAGGTTGCGTGTGCGCGTGAGTATGTGCATGCGTGGTGTGAGTGTGTGTGTGTGTGTGTGTGTGTGCATGTGTGAGTGTGTGTATTCTTAGCGTCTGTGTTTGTCCCACAGAACCGCTTGACGACCGGTGTTGGTGTGTTTACATCCGTGTAACTTAGCGGTTCGACCTAAGAGACCGATATAATATGTACCAGACTTAAAGGAAATAAGTACCTGCGTTGATTCATTCGACGAAAGTTTTTCAATATGTTGCCCCAGTATGACCGCAATCTAATGACCGGAACAGGTAAAAAAATAAAGTATATTTTATTTTAATGCCTCACCGATTACATGTTATGATATTTCGATGACTTTCGTATTATATACGTAAAGCGAGGTCAACCATCTATTAATGGCAAGCGTGGTTTCCTCACCATCATCACCCATTGGATATTGCTGTCCGAAACCTTAGAGAACAATTGACCCAAATTTCCATGTATGACGAACCGAGATCACAATACCCCAGTGCGTAACTGGTACTTAGTTAATCGACCCCGAAAGGAAAGGAAAGGCAAAGTCGACCTCGGCAGAATTTGAATCAGAATGTAGGGCAGACGAAATACCCATTTCTTACTGCCCACAAGGGGCTAAAAACAGAGAGGACAAACAAGGACGGACACGACGGATTAAGTCGATTATATCGACCCCAGTGCGTAACTGGTACTAATTTAGTCGACCCCGAAGGATGAAAGGCAAAGTCGACCTCGGCGGAATTTGAACTGAACTTAACGGCAGACGAAATACCTATTTCTTTACTTCCCACAGGGGGCTAAACACAGACGGGACAAACAAGGACAGACAGACAGATTAAGTCGATTATATCGACTCCAGTGCGTAACTGGTACTTAATTTATCGACCCCGAAAGGATGAAAGGCAAAGTCGACCTCGGCGGAATTTGATCTCAGAGCGTAGCGGCAGACGAAATACGGCTACGCATTTCGCCCGGCGTGCTAACGTTTCTGCCAACTCTGCTGCCTTAGAGTAAAAGTATATTAACTACTTTTAGTGGCGCTGAGTAGATATTTTAATCAGTCTTTTGAAGCGTACTGCAGACGGTATTTACAAAGATACTGTCTATTCAATCTTAGCTTATTTTATTAGCTGAGTTGAAGGGATGTCGAGCGGGCATATAGGTTACACTATAATTATTTAAATAGCATAAACATAAGAGTTATGGCTGTTATCAACATAATAGAATAGCATTGTCAGACGTAATATACAGGTGTTAATGAAGATGTATAATTATGCATTTATATATGTAGGCACATATGTTTGTCTGTGCACATGAATGTGTTTGAATGCATTTGACTCATCACATTATTTCTTCCGCTAGTTATTTGAATCTATTATATTTGCACAAGTATTTTTCAGTAAGTGATAAGTAAACTTTAGGCTATTTTCTTTTCCGTTTTGCATAATACGATTTACAAATTGTTAATATAAATTGTCATGCGTAAGAAAAAATAACAATTGAATTTTCAATATTCTATAAAATAAAAAAGCGCAACATAATATAAAACAGCGAAAAATTTGAATTTTATCTTACGCATAAATTTAAAAGATTAGCACGAGAGAATCGTACTTATATATTTCAGTTGTACGTTTTCCTTCCTAAAGAAAATAATTTTATGATTTCTTCTCACAATAACCCCTTCGCATTAGCTGCATCGATGCCGATTTCGTATTATTTTTTTTCTATTTTATGATCAGCGTTAACAAATACCAGCTTATAAAATACTCAACAACGCAAGAAAACTACGAAGCTGAGCGATTATATTAACTCATAAATTTCTATCTCTGAAACCAA
>NW_021834892.1:15000-44552 GCF_006345805.1 Octopus sinensis
CTCCCCACAAGGGGCTAAACACAGAGAGGACAAACAAGGAGAGATAAACAGATTAAGTCGATTACATCGAGCCCAGTGCGTAACTGGTACTTAATTTATCGACCCCGAAAGGATGAAACGCAAAGTCGACCTCGGCGGAATTTGAACTCAGAACGTAGAGGCAGACGAAATACCTACTTCTTTACTACCCACAAGGGGCTAAATACAGAGAGGACAAACAAGGACAGACAAACGGATTAAGTCGATTACATCGACCCCAGTGCGTAACTGGTACTTATTAAATCGACCCCGAAAGGATGAAAAGCAAAGTCGACCTCGGCAGAATTTGAACTTAGAAAGTAGAGGCAGACGAAATATCACTGAGCATTTCACCCGGCGTGCCAACTATTCTGCCAACTCGCCGCCCTTTAACATAAAATAGCTATTTCTTTACTACCCACAAGGGGTTAAACACAGAGAGGACAAATAAGGACAGACAAACGGATTAAGTCGATTATATCGACCCCCGTGTGTAACTGGTATTTAGCATTTCGTCCGGCTTGCTAACGTTCTCTTTTCGGCCAGTTCGCCGCCTTATGTTTAAACAGATCTCGTAGCAAATACGCGCCACCCGGACCATGGAATGCATAGGCCATCATATATGAAATCGAAGTTTGATTAGCAATTAAATATAATTAATATCTTAGAGTAAATTTGCAATTAACTACAGGCGAAAAATTAACTACCGCAGGAATTATATCTAAATGACAAAGCAGAATATAAAAATGTAGGTATGCAGAAAAATTGATTATCCAGTGCCTGGTATAGCTTGTTGGATTTTAAACAATTCGTTCGTTCGCGTTGATGTTTAAGAGCAAATGCATGCGGGCAGAAAAATGTGAATGCACACAACATCTATTCACGCTACAACAATTTCAAATTCATAGGATCATTAACGCAAAATTAACACTGTAATTAACAAACTGTAATTCCATAAATTGATTCCTTTTCTAACTGGAGCTGTTTAACTAGAAAACATGAAACGCTGTATCAATTTCGCCGACCCTACCCAATATTTTGTGTGTGTGTATATATACATATACGTACATAAGATACAGTGTATTTTAAACACATGAGGAATCCACTGATAGGATTCAACACGCTAGAAATAACAGCTAGGTTCTATAACCACAAAAATTAGGGATAAAATTCGACA
The DNA here is from genome assembly GCF_006345805.1 of Octopus sinensis. Classification (NCBI taxonomy): domain Eukaryota; kingdom Metazoa; phylum Mollusca; class Cephalopoda; order Octopoda; family Octopodidae; genus Octopus; species Octopus sinensis. The sequence continues at coordinate 16,196 of NW_021834892.1, forward strand.
GGAACAAAATGAAAAATAAAACATTTCGTACCTGTCGAATTTTATTCCTAATTTTTGTGGTTATAGAACCTAGCTGTTCTTTCTAGCGTGTTGAATCCTATGAGTGGCTTCCTCGTGTGTTTAAATATACACTGTATCTTATGACTAATATATAGTCTTTTGGACTAAACTTTACACGTTAGACCACTCGAAATGTATATTTTAATTAATTTCCATTTCCTTTGATATGATTACATATACGCAACACACACACACACACACCACACACAAACAACACAACACTCACACAGATTACATATATATAGATATATATAGATACATATATATAAATATATGTATATATATATACATACATACATACATACATACTATATATATATATAATATAGATATATATATATATATATATATTATATATATATACATATATATATCACAGCCATGAAACGATCGTAGTGTTATATTAATTATATTTTTTATAATTTTGTTATATATTTAAATAATATAAATTAAATAATCTTATGTATTGGCTTAAGTTTTTCATTGTTGATTTGCCTAATAGTGGTTTTGTCTATAATTTAATATAAATATATAATATATATACATGCTTAAAAGCAAACATGGTGCACTCAGATCTGCAGTATGCACAACGTCAATATATGTATAGAATCGCTACACGACTCTGAATTTACTAATCTTCCCAGATAACGAAGCGAGTAGTTACATATTGATTAATCAACTGATCATTAATTGGCGAGATTTCTAATCAGAATTACCAACGTTTAACACTAAGGTGTAGAATGAGTGAGACTACAATACGTGATCTCGAAGGTGGATAAGAGTATGAGGTTGAGAATTAAAGAATAAATAAAATGCATTTGTAGTCTAGGGATGTCTCAAACATAGCAACCTCGCTCATAAAGGCGATGATACTGGCAAAAGAGCATTGCATATTAGACGATTATAGGCTCTGAGCATGACATTTGGCCATATTAAAAAATATTGTAAGACAGACGCTGATATGGTTCTAGCAACGAACAATGTATCAAATAAAACTTCCCGTACCTGTGCGTAGCTTTGTGTTGGCATATGAGAGGTTTGAATAATTGCCCTTTATTTAAGCTATTTATGATAGATGAATCAAACCGACGGCAAAGAAAAATAGCCCATAGTCAAATACAGGCATATCATTTAATATACAACATTAATTTTTGCCTTATTAAAATTACCTCCGCTTCTAGAAGATGTGAAATAATTCACAAACGGCAACTACAAACAACACCGTAAAGAGGAGGGGAGATAATTATGATATTCTAAAATTTTCCAGACTTAACACTCTGTTAAGAAAAAGTGCAGACTTATGATCGGGAGATAAAAGGATAGTCGTGGACAAGTGTTTCTGCCTCAATAATTGTAATCAGTAGAGCAATTGCTCCAGCTTATCTCCCGTAGCCAAAGGACTGTGAATTATATTAAAAAAGTTGAACATATTCAAATCCTATGGAATTTGCATTATTTAAGTAAAAAGGAGGTGAGAGGATACGCTCAGAACGGCCAGTGGTGTGTATTTGAACAGCTAAATACAGATATACCAAATACCTTACAACATAATTTCTTGACTTATTAAAATTTACTCGGCTTCTAAAGGATGAGCTGATACAACAAGAAATTTTTAACGAAAATAAGGCAGTCACTTAGCGGTTCGGCAAAAGAGACCGATAGAATAAGTACTGGGCTTACAACGAATAAGTCTCGGGGTCGATTTGCTCGACTATAAAGCGGTGCTCCAGCATGGCCGCAGTCAAATGACTGAAACAAATAAAAGAGTAAAGAGTAAGAGAGTCTCCGTACATTAAATGAAGTTAGTGCGGTACACGTGTTCACTGGATTTTGCGGCAGCATTGTTGTTTATACTGTGTTTTCAGACAGAAGCATTTGAATATCTCCAAATTTAAAAACAAAAAAAAAAGCTTCAATGATAATTAGGGTGACAAATTATTTTTATATAGATATATTCATTTTGTACTCAAAACTTACACGAATAAAAGTTGTTTGTTTCTGCAGTGATTACCACTGAGAGACATTGTGGCATCATTTCAAGTATTTTTTAAGTGAAGAGTAATGTTTTTAACTATTGAAGATGTATATGTACTCTTTTGCTTGTTTCAGTCATTTGACTGTGGCCATGCTGGGGTACCGCCTTTTAGTCGAGCAAATCGACCGCAATGACTTATTCTTTGAAAGCCTAGTACTTATTCTATCGGTCTCTTTTGCCAAACCGCTAAGTTACCGGGACGTAAACACACCAGCATCGGCTTTCAAGCGATGTTGGGAGGACAAACACAGACACACACACACACACACACACACACATATATACGATGGGCTTCTTTCAGTTTCCGTCTACCAAATTCAGTCACAAGGGATTTAGTCGGCCCGAGGCTATAGTAGAAGACACTTGCCCAAGATGCCACGCAGTGGGACTGAACCCGGAACGATGTGATTGGTAAGCAAGCTACTTACCACACAGCCACTCCTACGCCTATCACACAGCCACTCCTACGCCTATCACACAGCCACTCCTACGCCTATCACACAGCCACTCCTACGCCTATCACACAGCCAATGACAACATTAAAGAGACACTACTTAAAAACCAGAGAGGCAGCGGGCTGGCTGAGTTGTTACCACGCCGTCATAATGTTGGGGTTCCAATTCCACCTAGGTCGACTTTGCATTTCATCCTTTAGGGGTCGATAAAATAAATATCAGAGAGCCCTGGGGTGGATTTTATCGACTTAACTCCTTCCTTGTAATTACTGATCTTGTGCCAAATTTTGAAACCAATATTAAAAACCAGATACTGCGCTAGGAGGCGAGGAACAACGGCCGCGCGTTACGGTGGTCATCGGAAGGCGCCGGGCGGTTCCCCCGCCTAGGCCGAATCGCGCGGTAGGCGAGGCAGAAGGAAGAGAGAAATGGTCATAGAGCTCGCAAGCGTGCAAGCCCCGTCGTCCGAGCCCATGTGGGCGGGGCCGACGCCGGCAGGGTGGTTGGCGCGGTCGCAGCAGAGAGTGCGGCAAGTCGGCGGGCTGCCGCTACTACTACTGCTGCGCTGTTAGAGGGCCGAAGCAAGAGCATTCTTTTATTGTTGTTTCTTCAATGAACATTGAAATGTTTGAAACAAATCTGTACTTGAGAAAGATACACGATTTGGGCAACTTTATGGTTCTGGTGATCAGTGAAGGAGACATACATAACTGAGGTAGGAAGAGAAAAAGACAAGTTCTTGTCATATTCCATTCGTCAAAGAATAAATTCTTATTTCTTTATTGCCCACAAGGGGCTAAACATAGAGAGGACAAACAAGGACAGACAAAGGGATTAAGTCGATTACATCGACCCCAGTACCTAACTGGTACTTATTTAATCGACCCCGAAAGGATGCAAGGCAAAGTCGATCTCGGCGGAATTTGAACTCAGAACGTAGAGGCGACGAAATACCTACTTCTTTACTACTACCCACAAGGGGCTAAACACAGAGAGGACAAACAAGGACAGACAAACGGATTAAGTCGATTACATCGACCCCAGTGCGTAACTGGTACTTATTAATCGACCCCGAAATGAAAAGCAAAGTCGACCTCGGCAGAATTGAACTTAGAAAGTAGAGGCAGACGAAATACCGCTGAGCATTCACCCGGCGTGCCAACTATTCTGCCAACTCGCCGCCCTTTAACATAAAATAGCTATTTCTTTACTACCCACAAGGGGTTAAACACAGAGAGGACAAATAAGGACAGACAAACGGATTAAGTCGATTATATCGACCCCAGTGTGTAACTGGTATTTAGCATTTCGTCCGGCTTGCTAACGTTTCTGCCAGTTCGCCGCCTTATGTTTAAACAGATCTCGTAGCAAATACGCGCCACCCGGACCATGGAATGCATAGGCCATCATATATGAAATCGAAGTTTGATTAGCAATTAAATATAAATTAATATCTTAGAGTAAATTTGCAATTAACTACAGGCGAAAAATTAACTACCACAGGAATTATATCTAAATGACAAAGCAGAATATAAAAATGTAGGTATGCAGAAAAATTGATTATCCAGTGCCTGCTATAGCTGTGTTGGATTTTTAACAATTCGTTCAAGCGTTGATGTTTAGAGCAGATGCATGCGGGCAGAAAATTGTGAATGCACACAACATCTATTCATTCCGCTACAACATTTCAAATTCATAGGATCATTAACGCAAAATTAACACTGTAATTAACAAACTGTAATTCCATAAATTGATTCCTTTTCTAACTGGAGCTGTTTAACTAGAAAACATGAAACGCTGTATCAATTTCGCCGACCCTACCCAATATTTTGTGTGTGTGTATATATACATATACGTACATAAGATACAGTGTATATTTAAACACATGAGGAATCCACTGATAGGATTCAACACGCTAGAATAACAGCTAGGTTCTATAACCACAAAAATTAGGGATAAAATTCGACAGGAACAAAATGAAAAATAAAACTTTCGTACCTGTCGAATTTATTCCTAATTTTTGTGGTTATAGAACCTAGCTGTTTTTCTAGCGTGTTGAATCCTATGAGTGGCTTCCTCGTGTGTTTAATATACACTGTATCTTATGACTAATATATAGTCTTTTGGACTAAACTACACGTTAGACCACTCGAAATGTTATATTTTAATTAATTTCCATTTCCCTTTGATATGATTACATATACGCACACACACACCACACACACACACACACACACACACACACACACACACTCTCACACATATATACATATATATAGATATATATAGATACATATATATAAATATATGTATATATATATACATACATACATACATACATATATATATATATTATATATATATTATATATATATTATATATATATATATATATATATAACAGCCATGAAACGATCGTAGTGTTATATTAATTATATTTTTTTAATAATTTTGTTATATATTTAAATAATATAAATTAAATAATCTTATGTATGGCTTAAGTTTTTCATTGTATGATTTGCCTAATAGTGGTTTTGTCTATATTTAATATAATATATATATATATATATACAAGCTTAAAAGCAAACATGGTGCACTCAGATCTGCAGTATGCACAACGTCAATATATGTATAGAATTCGCTACACGACTCTGAATTTACTAATCTTCCCAGATAACGAAGCGAGTAGTTACATATTGATTAATCAACTGATCATTAATTGGCGAGATTTCTAATCAGAATTACCAACGTTTAACACTAAGGTGTAGAATGAGTGAGACTACAATACGTGAATCTCGAAGGTGGATAAGAGTATGAGGTTGAGAATTAAAGAATAAATAAAATGCATTTGTAGTCTAGGGATGTCCTCAAACATAGCAACCTCGCTCATAAAGGCTGATACTGGCAAAAGAGCATTGCATATTAGACGATTAGGCTATCTGAGCATGACATTTGGCCATATTAAAAAAATATTGTAAGACAGACGCTGATATGGTTCTAGCAACGAACAATGTATCAAATAAAACTTCCCGTACCTGTGCGTAGCTTTGTGTTGGCACATGAGATGTTTGAATAATTGCCCTTTATTTAAGCTATTTATGATAGATGAATCAAACCGACGGCAAAGAAAAATAGCCCATAGTCAAATACAGGCATATCATTTAATATACAACATTAATTTTTGCCTTATTAAAATTACCTCCGCTTCTAGAAGATGTGAAATAATTCACAAACGGCAACTACAAACAACACCGTAAAGAGGAGGGGAGATAATTATGATATTCTAAAATTTTGCAGACTTAACACTCTGTTAAGAAAAAGTGCAGACTTATGATCGGGAGATAAAAGGATAGTCGTGGACAAGTGTTTCTGCCTCAATAATTGTAATCAGTAGAGCAATTGCTCCAGCTTATCTCCCGTAGCCAAAGGACTGTGAATTATATTAAAAAAGTAGAACGTATTCAAATCCTATGGAATTTGCATTATTTAAGTAAAAAGGAGGTGAGAGGATACGCTCAGAACGGCCAGTGGTGTGTATTTGAACAGCTAAATACAGATATACCAAATACCTTACAACATAATTTCTTGACTTATTAAAATTTACTCGGCTTCTAAAGGATGAGCTGATACAAGAAATTTTTAACGAAAATAAGGCAGTCACTTAGCGGTTCGGCAAAAGAGACCGATAGAATAAGTACTGGGCTTACAACGAATAAGTCTCGGGGTCGATTTGCTCGACTAAAGGCGGTGCTCCAGCATGGCTGCAGTCAAATGACTGAAACAATAAAAGAGTAAAAGAGTAAGAGAGTCTCCGTACATTAAATGAAGTTAGTGCGGTACACGTGTTCACTGGATTTGCGCGGCAGCATTGTTGTTTATACTGTGTTTTCAGACAGAAGCATTTGAAATATCTCCAAATTTAAAAAAAAAAAAAAGCTTCAATGATAATTAGGGTGACAAATTATTTTTATATAGATATATTCATTTTGTACTCAAAACTTACACGAATAAAAGTTGTTTGTTTCTGCAGTGATTACCACTGAGAGACATTGTGGCATCATTTCAAGTATTTTTTAAGTGAAGAGTATGTTTTAACTATTGAAGATGTATATGTACTCTTTTGCTTGTTTCAGTCATTTGACTGTGGCCATGCTGGGGCACCGCCTTTTAGTCGAGCAAATCGACCGCAATGACTTATCTTTGAAAGCCTAGTACTTATTCTATCGGTCTCTTTTGCCAAACCGCTAAGTTACCGGACGACGTAAACAAAACCAGCATCGGCTTTCAAGCGACGTTGGGAGGACAAACACAGACACACACCACACACACACACACATATATACGATGGGCTTCTTTCAGTTTCCGTCTACCAAATTCACTCACAAGGGATTAGTCGACCCGAGGCTATAGTAGAAGACACTTGCCCAAGATGCCACGCAGTGGGACTGAACCCGGAACGATGTGATTGGTAAGCAAGCTACTTACCACACAGCCACTCCTACGCCTATCACACAGCCACTCCTACGCCTATCACACAGCCACTCCTACGCCTATCACACAGCCACTCCTACGCCTATCACACAGCCAATGACAACATTAAAGAGACACTACTTAAAAACCAGAGAGGCAGCGGGCTGGCTGAGTTGTTACCACGCCGGTCATAATGTTGTGGGTTCCAATTCCACCTAGGTCGACTTTGCATTTCATCCTTTAGGGGAGGATAAAATAAATATCAGATGAGCCCTGGGGTGGATTTTATCGACTTAACTCCTTCCTTGTAATTACTGATCTTGTGCCAAATTTTGAAACCAATATTAAAAACCAGATACTGCGCGCTAGGAGGCGAGGAACAACGGCCGCGCGTTACGGTGGTCATCGGAAGGCGCCGGGCGGTTCCCCCGGCCTAGGCCGAATCGCGCGGTAGGCGAGGCAGGAAGGAAGAGAGAAATGGTCATAGAGCTCGCAAAGCGTGCAAGCCCCGTCGTCCGAGCGCCATGTGGGCGGGCCGACGCCGGCAGGGTGGTTGCGCGGTCGGCAGCAGAGAGTGCGGCAAGTCGGCGGGCTGCCGCTACTACTACTGCTGCGCTGTTAGAGGGCCGAAGCAAGAGCATTCTTTTTATTGTTGTTTCTTCAATGAACATTGAAATGTTTGAAACAAATCTGTACTTGAGAAAGATACACGATTTGGGCAACTTTATGGTTCTGGTGATCAGTGAAGGAGACATACATAACTGAGGTAGGAAGAGAAAAAGACAAGTTCTTGTCATATTCCATTCGTCAAAGAATAAATTCTTATTTCTTTATTGCCCACAAGGGGCTAAACATAGAGAGGACAAACAAGGACAGACAAAGGGATTAAGTCGATTACATCGACCCCAGTACCTAACTGGTACTTATTTAATCGACCCCGAAAGGATGCAAGGCAAAGTCGATCTCGGCGGAATTTGAACTCAGAACGTAGAGGCAGACGAAATACCTACTTCTTTACTACCCACAAGGGGCTAAACACAGAGAGGACAAACAAGGACAGACAAACGGATTAAGTCGATTACATCGACCCCAGTGCGTAACTGGTACTTATTAAATCGACCCCGAAAGGATGAAAAGCAAAGTCGACCTCGGCAGAATTTGAACTTAGAAAGTAGAGGCAGACGAAATACCGCTGAGCATTTCACCCGGCGTGCCAACTATTCTGCCAACTCGCCGCCCTTTAACATAAAATAGCTATTTCTTTACTACCCACAAGGGGTTAAACACAGAGAGGACAAATAAGGACAGACAAACGGATTAAGTCGATTATATCGACCCCAGTGTGTAACTGGTATTTAGCATTTCGTCCGGCTTGCTAACGTTTCTGCCAGTTCGCCGCCTTATGTTTAAACAGATCTCGTAGCAAATACGCGCCACCCGGACCATGGAATGCATAGGCCATCATATATGAAATCGAAGTTTGATTAGCAATTAAATATAAATTAATATCTTAGAGTAAATTTGCAATTAACTACAGGCGAAAAATTAACTACCACAGGAATTATATCTAAATGACAAAGCAGAATATAAAAATGTAGGTATGCAGAAAAATTGATTATCCAGTGCCTGCTATAGCTGTGTTGGATTTTTAACAATTCGTTCAAGCGTTGATGTTTAAGAGCAGATGCATGCGGGCAGAAAATTGTGAATGCACACAACATCTATTCACGCTACAACAATTTCAAATTCATAGGATCATTAACGCAAAATTAACACTGTAATTAACAAACTGTAATTCCATAAATTGATTCCTTTTCTAACTGGAGCTGTTTAACTAGAAAACATGAAACGCTGTATCAATTTCGCCGACCCTACCCAATATTTTGTGTGTGTGTATATATACATATACGTACATAAGATACAGTGTATATTTAAACACATGAGGAATCCACTGATAGGATTCAACACGCTAGAAATAACAGCTAGGTTCTATAACCACAAAAATTAGGGATAAAATTCGACAGGAACAAAATGAAAAATAAAACATTTCGTACCTGTCGAATTTTATTCCTAATTTTTGTGGTTATAGAACCTAGCTGTTCTTTCTAGCGTGTTGAATCCTATGAGTGGCTTCCTCGTGTGTTTAAATATACACTGTATCTTATGACTAATATATAGTCTTTTGGACTAAACTTTACACGTTAGACCACTCGAAATGTATATTTTAATTAATTTCCATTTCCCTTTGATATGATTACATATACGCACACACACACACACACACACACACAACACACACACACACACACACCACACACACACACACACACACACACACTCACACATATATAGATATATATAGATATATATAGATACATATATATAAATATATGTATATATATATACCATACATACATACATACAACATATATATATATATTATATATATATATATATATATATATATATATATATATACATATATATATAACAGCCATGAAACGATCGTAGTGTTATATAATTATATTTTTTTAATAATTTTGTTATATATTTAAATAATATAAATTAAATAATCTTATGTATTGGCTTAAGTTTTTCATTGTATGATTTGCCTAATAGTGGTTTTGTCTATAATTTAATATAATATATATATATATATATACATGCTTAAAAGCAAACATGGTGCCACTCAGATCTGCAGTATGCACAACGTCAATATAGTATAGAATTCGCTACACGACTCTGAATTTACTAATCTTCCCAGATAACGAAGCGAGTAGTTACATATTGATTAATCAACTGATCATTAATTGGCGAGATTTCTAATCAGAATTACCACTAAGGTGTAGAATGAGTGAGACTACAATACGTGAATCTCGAAGGTGGATAACAGTATGAGGTTGAGAATTAAAGAATAAATAAAATGCATTTGTAGTCTAGGGATGTCCTCAAACATAGCAACCTCGCTCATAAAGGCTGATACTGGCAAAAGAGCATTGCATATTAGACGATTATAGGCTCTGAGCATGACATTTGGCCATATTAAAAAAATATTGTAAGACAGACGCTGATATGGTTCTAGCAACGAACAATGTATCAAATAAAACTTCCCGTACCTGTGCGTAGCTTTGTGTTGGCATATGAGAGGTTTGAATAATTGCCCTTTATTTAAGCTATTTATGATAGATGAATCAAACCGACGGCAAAGAAAAATAGCCCATAGTCAAATACAGGCATATCATTTAATATACAACATTAATTTTTGCCTTATTAAAATTACCTCCGCTTCTAGAAGATGTGAAATAATTCACAAACGGCAACTACAAACAACACCGTAAAGAGGAGGGGAGATAATTATGATATTCTAAAATTTTCCAGACTTAACACTCTGTTAAGAAAAAGTGCAGACTTATGGTCGGGAGATAAAAGGATAGTCGTGGACAAGTGTTTCTGCCTCAATAATTGTAATCAGTAGAGCAATTGCTCCAGCTTATCTCCCGTAGCCAAAGGACTGAGAATTATATTAAAAAAGTAGAACATATTCAAATCCTATGGAATTTGCATTATTTAAGTAAAAAGGAGGTGAGAGGATACGCTCAGAACGGCCAGTGGTGTGTATTTGAACAGCTAAATACAGATATACCAAATACCTTACAACATAATTTCTTGACTTATTAAAATTTACTCGGCTTCTAAAGGATGAGCTGATACAACAAGACATTTTTAACGAAAATAAGGCAGTCACTTAGCGGTTCGGCAAAAGAGACCGATAGAATAAGTACTGGGCTTACAACGAATAAGTCTCGGGGTCGATTTGCTCGACTAAAGGCGGTGCTCCAGCATGGCCGCAGTCAAATGACTGAAACAAATAAAAGAGTAAAAGAGTAAGAGAGTCTCCGTACATTAAATGAAGTTAGTGCGGTACACGTGTTCACTGGATTTTGCGGCGGCAGCATTGTTGTTTATACTGTGTTTTCAGACAGAAGCATTTGAAATATCTCCAAATTTAAAAAAAAAAAAAAAAAGCTTCAATGATAATTAGGGTGACAAATTATTTTTATATAGATATATTCATTTTGTACTCACAACTTACACGAATAAAAGTTGTTTGTTTCTGCAGTGATTACCACTGAGAGACATTGTGGCATCATTTCAAGTATTTTTTAAGTGAAGAGTAATGTTTTTAACTATTGAAGATGTATATGTACTCTTTTGCTTGTTTCAGTCATTTGACTGTGGCCATGCTGGGGCACCGCCTTTTAGTCGAGCAAATCGACCGCAATGACTTATTCTTTGAAAGCCTAGTACTTATTCTATCGGTCTCTTTTGCCAAACCGCTAAGTTACCGGGACGTAAACACACCAGCATCGGCTTTCAAGCGATGTTGGGAGGACAAACACAGACACACACACACACACACACATATATACGATGGGCTTCTTTCAGTTTCCGTCTACCAAATTCACTCACAAGTGATTTAGTCGGCCCGAGGCTATAGTAGAAGACACTTGCCCAAGATGCCACGCAGTGGGACTGAACCCGGAACGATGTGATTGGTAAGCAAGCTACTTACCACACAGCCACTCCTACGCCTATCACACAGCCACTCCTACGCCTATCACACAGCCACTCCTAGCCTATCACACAGCCAATGACAACATTAAAGAGACACTACTTAAAAACCAGAGAGGCAGCGGGCTGGCTGAGTTGTTACCACGCCGCGGTCATAATGTTGTGGGTTCCAATTCCACCTAGGTCGACTTTGCATTTCATCCTTTAGGGGTCGATAAAATAAATATCAGATGAGCCCTGGTGGATTTTATCGACTTAACTCCTTCCTTGTATTACTGATCTTGTGCCAAATTTTGAAACCAATATTAAAAACCAGATACTGCGCGCTAGAGGCGAGGAACAACGGCGCGCGTTACGGTGGTCATCGGAAGGCGCCGGGCGGTGCCCCCGGCCTAGGCGAATCGCGCGGTCGGCGAGGCAGGAAGGAGAGAGAAATGGTCATGGAGCTCGCAAAGCGTGCAAACCCGTCGTCCGAGCGCCATGTGGGCGGGCCGACGCCGGCAGGGTGGTTGCGCGGTCGGCAGCAGAGAGTGCGGCAAGTCGGCGAGCTGCCGCTACTACTACTGCTGCGCTGTTAGAGGCCGAGCAAGAGCATTCTTTTTATTGTTGTTTCTTCAATGAACATTGAAATGTTTGAAACAAATCTGTACTTGAGAAAGATACACGATTTGGGCAACTTTATGTTCTGGTGATCAGTGAAGGAGGACAGACATACATAACTGAGGTAGGAAGAGAAAAAGACAAGTTCTTGTCATATCCATTCGTCAAAGAATAAATTCTTATTTCTTTACTGCCCACAAGGGGCTAAACATAGAGAGGACAAACAAGGACAGACAAAGGGATTAAGTCGATTACATCGACCACCCCAGTACCTAACTGGTACTTATTAATCGACCCCGAAAGGATGCAAGGCAAAGTCGATCTCCGGAATTTGAACTCAGAACGTAGAGGCAGACGAAATACCTACTTCTTTACTACCCACAAGGGGCTAAACACAGAGAGGACAAACAAGGACAGACAAACGGATTAAGTCGATTACATCGACCCCAGTGCGTAACTGGTACTTATTAAATCGACCCCGAAAGGATGAAAAGCAAAGTCGACCTCGGCAGAATTTGAACTTAGAAAGTAGAGGCAGACGAAATACCGCTGAGCATTTCACCCGGCGTGCCAACTATTCTGCCAACTCGCCGCCCTTTAACATAAAATAGCTATTTCTTTACTACCCACAAGGGGTTAAACACAGAGAGGACAAATAAGGACAGACAAACGGATTAAGTCGATTATATCGACCCCAGTGTGTAAATGGTATTTAGCATTTCGTCCGGCTTGCTAACGTTTCTGCCAGTTCGCCCGCCCTTATGTTTAAACAGATCTCGTAGCAAATACGCGCCACCCGGACCATGGAGTGCATAGGCCATCATATATGAAATCGAAGTTTGATTAGCAATAAAATAAATTAATATCTTAGAGTAAATTTGCAATTAACTACAGGCGAAAAATTAACTACCACAGGAATTATATCTAAATGACAAACAGAAATAAAAATGTAGGTATGCAGAAAAATGATTATCCAGTGCCTGCTATAGCTGTGTTGGATTTTTAACAATTCGTTCAAGCGTTGATGTTTAAGAGCAGATGCATGCGGGCAGAAAATTGTGAATGCACACAACATCTATTCACGCTACAACAATTTCAAATTCATAGGATCATTAACGCAAAATAACACTGTAATTAACAAACTGTAATTCCATAAATTGATTCCTTTTCTAACTGGAGCTGTTTAACTAGAAAACATGAAACGCTGTATCAATTTCGCCGACCCTACCCAATATTTTGTTGTGTGTGTATATATACATATACGTACATAAGATACAGTGTATATTAAACACATGAGGAATCCACTGATAGGATTCAACACGCTAGAAATAACAGCTAGGTTCTATAACCACAAAAATTAGGGATAAAATTCGACAGGAACAAAATGAAAAATAAAACATTTCGTACCTGTCGAATTTTATTCCTAATTTTTGTGGTTATAGAACCTAGCTGTTCTTTCTAGCGTGTTGAATCCTATGAGTGGCTTCCTCGTGTGTTTAAATATACACTGTATCTTATGACTAATATATAGTCTTTTGGACTAAACTTTACACGTTAGACCACTCGAAATGTATATTTTAATTAATTTCTATTTCCCTTTGATATGATTAATATACGCACACACACACACACACACACCACACACACACCACACTCACACATATATACATATATATAGATATATATAGATACATATATAAATATATGTATATATTACATACATACATACATACATACATACATATAATATATAATATATATATATATATATATATATATATATATATATAACAGCCATGAAACGATCGTAGTGTTATATAATTATATTTTTTTAATAATTTTGTTATATATTTAAATAATATAAATTAAATAATTATGTATTGGCTTAAGTTTTTCATTGTATGATTGCTAATAAGTGGTTTTGTCTATAATTTATATAATAATATATATATATATACAAGCTTAAAAGCAAACATGGTGCACTCAGATCTGCAGTATGCACAACGTCAATATATGTATAGAATTCGCTACACGACTCTGAATTTACTAATCTTCCCAGATAACGAAGCGAGTAGTTACATATTGATTAATCAACTGATCATTAATTGGCGAGATTTCTAATCAGAATTACCACTAAGGTGTAGAATGAGTGAGACTACAATACGTGAATCTCGAAGGTGGATAACAGTATGAGGTTGAGAATAAGTAAAGAATAAATAAAATGCATTGTAGTTAGGGAGTCCTCAAACATAGCAACCTCGCTCATAAAGGCTGATACTGGAAAAAGAGCATTGCATATTAGACGATTATAGGCTCTGAGCATGACATTTGGCCATATTAAAAAAATATTGTAAGACAGACGCTGATATGGTTCTAGCAACGAACAATGTATCAAATAAAACTTCCCGTACCTGTGGTAGCTTTGTGTTGGCATATGAGAGGTTTGAATAATGCCCTTTATTTAAGCTATTTATGATAGATGAATCAAACCGACGGCAAAGAAAAATAGCCCATAGTCAAATACAGGCATATCATTTAATATACAACATTAATTTTTGCCTTATTAAAATTACCTCCGCTTTAGAAGAATGTGAAATAATTCACAAACGGCAACTACAAACAACACCGTAAAGAGGAGGGGAGATAATTATGATATTCTAAAATTTCCAGACTTAACTTAACACTGTGTTAAGAAAAAGTGCAGACTTATGATCGGGAGATAAAAGGATAGTCGTGGACAAGTGTTTCTGCCTCAATAATTGTAATCAGTAGAGCAATTGCTCCAGCTATCTCCCTAGCCAAAGGACTGTGAATTATATTAAAAAAGTAGAACATATTCAAATCCTATGGAATTTGCATTATTTAAGTAAAAAGGAGGTGAGAGGATACGCTCAGAACGGCCAGTGGTGTGTATTGAACAGCTAAATACAGATATTACCAATACCTTACAACATAATTTGACTTGTATTAAAAATTTACTCGGCGTCTAAAGGATGAGCTGATACAACAAGAAATTTTTAACGAAAATAAGGCAGTCACTTAGCGGTTCGGCAAAAGAGACCGATAGAATAAGTACTGGGCTTACAACGAATAAGTCTCGGGGTCGATTTGCTCGACTAAAGGCGGTGCTCCAGCATGGCCGCAGTCAAATGACTGAAACAAATAAAAGAGTAAAAGAGTAAGAGAGTCTCCGTACATTAAATGAAGTTAGTGCGGTACACGTGTTCACTGGATTTTGCGGCAGCATTGTTGTTTATACTGTGTTTTCAGACAGAAGCATTTGAAATATCTCCAAATTTAAAAACAAAAAAAAAAAGCTTCAATGATAATTAGGGTGACAAATTATTTTTATATAGATATATTCATTTTGTACTCAAAACTTACACGAATAAAAGTTGTTTGTTTCTGCAGTGATTACCACTGAGAGACATTGTGGCATCATTTCAAGTATTTTTTAAGTGAAGAGTAATGTTTTTAACTATTGAAGATGTATATGTACTCTTTTGCTTGTTTCAGTCATTTGGACTGTGGCCATGCTGGGGCAACCGCCTTTTAGTCGAGCAAATCGACCGCAATGACTTATTTTTGAAAGCCTAAGTACTTATTTCTATGGTCTCTTTTGCCAAACCGCTAAGTTACCGGACGTAAACACCCAGCATCGCTTTCAAGCGAGTGTTGGGAGGACAAACACAGACCACACACACACACACACATATATATACGATGGGCTTCTTTCAGTTTCCGTCTACCAAATTCACTCACAAGGGATTTAGTCGGCCCGAGGCTATAGTAGAAGACACTTGCCCAAGATGCCACGCAGTGGGACTGAACCCGGAACGATGTGATTGGTAAGCAAGCTACTTACCACACAGCCACTCCTACGCCTATCAAACAGCCACTCCTACGCCTATCACACAGCCACTCCTACGCCTATCACACAGCCAATGACAACATTAAAGAGACACTACTTAAAAACCAGAGAGGCAGCGGGCTGGCTGAGTTGTTACCACGCCGGTCATAATGTTGTGGGTTCCAATTCCACCTAGGTCGACTTTGCATTTCATCCTTTAGGGGTCGATAAAATAAATATCAGATGAGCCCTGGGGTGGATTTTATCGACTTAACTCCTTCCTTGTAATTACTGATCTTGTGCCAAATTTTGAAACCAATATTAAAAACCAGATACTGCGCGCTAGGAGGCGAGGAACAACGGCCGCGCGTTACGGTGGTCATCGGAAGGCGCCGGGCGGTGCCCCCGGCCTAGGCCGAATCGCGCGGTCGGCGAGGCAGGAAGGAAGAGAGAAATGGTCATGGAGCTCGCAAAGCGTGCAAGCCCCGTCGTCCGAGCGCCATGTGGGCGGGCCGACGCCGGCAGGGTGGTTGCGCGGTCGGCAGCAGAGAGTGCGGCAAGTCGGCGGGCTGCCGCTACTACTACTGCTGCGCTGTTAGAGGGCCGAAGCAAGAGCATTTTTTTTATTGTTGTTTCTTCAATGAACATTGAAATGTTTGAAACAAATCTGTACTTGAGAAAGATACACGATTTGGGCAACTTTATGGTTCTGGTGATCAGTGAAGGAGACATACATAACTGAGGTAGGAAGAGAAAAAGACAAGTTCTTGTATATCCATTCGTCAAAGAATAATTCTTATTTCTTTATTGCCCACAAGGGGCTAAACATAGAGAGGACAAACAAGGACAGACAAAGGGATTAAGTCGATTACATCGACCCCAGTACCTAACTGGTACTTATTTAATCGACCCCGAAAGGATGCAAGGCAAAGTCGATCTCGGCTGAATTTGAACTCAGAACGTAATGGCAGACAAAATACCTATTTCTTTACTACCCACAAGGGGCTAAACAAAGAGGGGATAAACAAGGACAGACAAAGGGATTAAGTCGATTACATCGACCCCAGTACCTAACTGGTACTTATTTAATCGACCCCGAAAGGATGAAAGGCAACCTCGACATCGGCGGAATTTGAACTCAGAACGTAGCGGCAGACGAAATACCTATTTCTATTTCTATATTGCCCACAAGGAGCTAAACACAGAGAGGACAAATTAGGACAGACAAACGGATTAAGTCGATTACATCGACCCCAGTGCGTAACTGGTACTTATTTAATCGACCCCGAAGGGATGAAAGGCAAAGTCGACATCGGCGGAATTTGAACTCAGAACGTAGCGGCAGACGAAATACCTATTTCTATTTCTATATTGCCCACAAGGAGCTAAACACAGAGAGGACAAATTAGGACAGGCAAACGGATTAAGTCGATTACATCGACCCCAGTGCGTAACTGGTACTTATTAATCGACCCCGAAAGGATGAAAAGCAAAGTCGACATCGGCGGAATTTGAACTTAGAACGTAGCGGCAGACGAAATACCATTCTATTTCTATATTGCCCACAAGGAGCTAAACACAGAGAGGACAAATTAGGACAGACAAACGGATTAAGTCGATTACATCGACCCCAGTGCGTAACTGGTACTTATTTAATCGACCCCGAAAGGATGAAAGGCAAAGTCGACCTCGGCGGAATTTGAACTTAGAACGTAACGGCAGACGAAATACCGCCAAGGATTTAGCCCGACGTGCTAACGTTTCTGCCAGCGCACCGCCTTAACGAATAAATTCTGCCTTGAGAGAACAAAATTATTTCTACCATAAGCACAAGGCCTGAAACTTTGTGGGAGGGTCATGGTCGGTTGCAGCAGCCCATTGCTCAGTTCCCATTTATTTGATTGACCCCGAAAGGATAAAAAATCAATGCCGACCTCGGTGGCTTTTGTATTCAGAACGTAAGGAACTGCATTTTGTCCGACTTGCTAACGATTCTCCTAGTTTGCTGCCTTGTACCTGTGTGTGTGTGTGTGTGTGTGTGTGTGTGTGTATGAGTGTGTGTGTGTGTGTGTGTGTATGTGTGTGTGTGTGTGTGAGTGAGTGTGTGTATGTATGTTGAGGGAAGGACAAAGTAAAAAGAAAGACCAAGATTATATCAAGAGAACTACTGAAGACAAGTCTTCATCTTGACATGAGCACACAAAGACTGCAAGATTACATCGAACTACGCGAAAGGTTGTCGAGTCAACAGTGATTACCCTTCTGATAAAGTGTTGGAATGCTTTAAGAGTAGAAGAATAAAGAAGCAGCACAGTAGTCTTGATAAATCAGTGGACAATGCCATGACTTCAAAACGTTCTAAATCTACGCTTTTGTTCAATTTCCAGCAATCCAGAAATTTCTGTTGAGGCAGAAAGAATTTCTCTTAGAAGATTTAAAGGAGAACACTTCATTTCCACTTCACCACAAATTTATTTTCCTTCTCTATACCACTTCCTTTCCCATTGCTAAGCAATCTACCAAACACAAGTGAGAAATTGTATGATTTTTCAAACACTTATTTATGCGGTTTTTGCCGTTAAAATCTTCGTTATGCTTTTTAAACTTAATTAAATCTACACAGTTTGTGTGCAGATGCACGAAGGCTGAAACTTATGGCGAATTATTTTTTCCTTTAATGATAATTCACAAATTGAAAGTAAGGAAAATAATAAAACAAGTACCAAAACTGACTATCCATTTAATTAAAAGACTAATGAAACGTTAACAAATTTAATTAAGTACTGATCTCATTTTATACAATATTTATTATTTATGTTTTATACCACTTAGTAACACCTGATCAGTTTATATTAGCGTGCGAGAGAGATCTTTGAAAATGAGCTCTGGATATTTATTAAGTATTTTCTGTCGGTACATCTTTGGTATTTATCAAATCATATTATTTATTAAGATATTTTTATGAGATGTATTTAATTTTTTTTTATCGATAATCCATACTGATAACATCTTGCAGCAGGAGATCGACTGTTATCAGTAGGGAATATCCATAAAAAGAAATAGTCCAACTTTTCGGCATTAAAAGTCAGCGAAGAGCATAATTTAGACGAAAAATAAACGAGTGATAAGAGAAGCTAGAAACTGGAAAATGTATTTTAAAGGGCCAAGTGGATAGGTAAGTTAGATGTTATTAGATATTGACTTGGAAATGCTAGAAGGTTTTGCAAATTCTGTCTGTCTGTCTGTCTGTCAGTCTCTCTGTCTATCTATCTATCTATCTATCTATCTATCTATCTATCTATCTATCTATCTATACATACATACATACATAGATATGCATGTATATATATATATATATATATATATGTGTGTGTATAATAATAAATATTAGGGAATATATCCAAATTTACAGGGAAAAAAAATCAGATTTAGGATTAAATCCAATTTTATAGTAAAATATTATAAAATTTATTTGAGACAAAACCACTATTTTGCAAAACAAACAAGGAAAGACTTAATCAATACATAAAATTTAATAAATAGTCAAAAAAACCGCCACTACAATCGTTTCTTGTCTTGATCGACAATCTTCAGGTGGACTTCCAATCTAAAAAATCAAAATTTTAAAATATAAAAATAATACTTTTAAATAATTAAAGTATAAATGAAAAAATATAAGTATATAATCCATATATAACCTATATATAATCCATATCGAAAATATAGACTAATTACCACGAATTTCCCTAAAAAAACCATGATAAAACAAAACTCTTAAAAACATATAACGATAAAATCTCCCTTTGCTAAACTCTATAACAAACCTATAAAGTAAAACCCCTAACCTAAACATTCACACACAATACACACACACGTAAACCACAGACTCACGACTTATACACATACCTATACTAACTTATAAACCTCAATATACACCAAACCCCACTCCCTCCCCACACAAGACAAATTAACACCTACATCCCAAAACCTAAATAACAAACCCATATACACATTCACACACAAAACACACACTCACACGCAAAACACTCACACACAAAAGATACATATACTCCCTCACATATACGCCTATACATACTCACTAAAACTCGACATATACAACAATACTTACACACCCACAAAACATTATATACATTTATGAGCTTTAACTCACCTTAGCATCTCTAACAAACAACTTGCAGTAACCCAATCCCATTCTCTATGCCTACCTCACTACTACACTATTCCATTCACATTCCAAGCAACGCTAGTCCACCACCCGGTTATTCACGTGGCAAAACGAACACCACTCAAAAATTATGAATGAAACAATGTAAAAAAATAACCAACACCTAAAATAGACAAAATACCACGAATTACCTAAAAAAACCATGATAAACCAAACCTCATAAAAGCATATAACGATAAAATCTCCCTTTGCTAACCCTATAACAAACTTATATAGCAATCCCCCTAACCTAAACATTCACACACAAAAACCCCCACGTAAACCACAGACCCAAGACTTATACGCAAACCTATACTAACTTATAAACCTCAATATACACCAAAAACCACTCCCTCCCCACACAGACAAATTAACACATACATCCCAAATCCTAAATAACAAACCCAAATACACATTCACACACAAACACACACACACCAAAACACACACACACAACAGATACATATGCTCCCTCACATATACGCATATACATACTCACTAAAACTCGATATATACAACAAATATTACACCCACACTCATACAGATAAATAATTAATTATACAATTAAAAACTCACAACCATCTCATATACATAAACACTCTTATGAAAACAACAATAAATACATCGTAATTAACCAAAATATCAAAAATAACATTATGACATAAGGATAAATCAAATACATACTTACAATTCAGTTACAAATTATGAAGTGAAATTAGATTCTTAGCCGTTAAAAAACCAAACAAAATTACGTTACCATGGAAATAACTAATGTAAAAAAAGAATACGCGCCATAGAAAGTAAACGTCATTCATAGTATGAATGGAGAAATATAATAAATGGAACTAAAAACTATTTCCACGTAGCAAACCAACGCTACTTAAAAAAAATTTATTATGAATGGATTCTTTAAAAACTATCATGAAAAATCAATTATATACATTATGAGCTTTAGCTCACCTAGCAACTCTAACAAACAACTTACAGTAACCCATACTCAATGCCTACCTCATTACCACCCTAATCCATTCACAATTCCAAGCAACACTAGTCCACCACCCGGTTACAATTCCCAACTCTACCCATTCATTCACAATTTCAACGACGACCCTTCAACAACTCTACATATAAGCCTCAACATACACCGGAGATACACTTACACATCCGTGCGGATGGGTGAGAGTATACATTAAGTGTAGTGATGGGGCTCCCATTTCTAAACAAATTTGTACCTGTGTGGTAGTCTCCATGTGTATATTCACGCACGGGTATAAATACAGGGGGTACACGCTCACTTCATTTACGTGTACCCCTCACATGTACATATGCATACTATTTTGGCTCGATATATGCAACAATGTAATCGCCCGTATGTGTGAGCATTCACTGGTTGTGCAATTCACCCATCTGGGTGTGATTGTGTGTAAACTTATCACTGTGGAGGTCGAGCTTGATACGTATATATTAGTGTGTATAGGGGTTGTACGTACTAATTATGTTCATGTGCTTCACGCACTTGCGTCCATGTATGGAAGAATATATTGGGATTACTATGTAGGTGTAAATAGGGTATGGGGGAGTTTTGTCATGTATGGGTGTGGGTTTCATTGTGATGGTGGTTAGTTGGTGATTATAGTATGTTCTGTATATTAGGGCTAGTATGTATTATTCAAGTGTGTATAATTGTATACATATAATTGGTGTGAATGGGATTACTCCCATTTTTTTTTTTTTTTTTTTATTTAATTTTTTTTTTTTTTTTTTTTAGATTTAATTTTTTTTTTTTTTATATATTTTTTTATTATTATTATTTATAGGGGATGTATGTGTTTATATCCATGTGGGGCTGGAGTGGCCGTTAGGTGCATATGCTGAGGCTCACATGCAAACCCAAGTACAACGAATGAAGGGGCACTTATAATTGTTATGGGTGTGTACTTTATTATAAAAGACAATACCCAAATAAAATCTGTCAATTCAACATACAAATAAAAAAAAAAAACAAGGGATCTTAAACATTCACACATACATACAAAACTCAATAAAAACACCACTAAATAACACCCAAAAACATATAAATATATCCTCAAAATACATATAACAAATGCAAAATAAAAATACATAATAAAATAAAATAAATAAAAATAAAAATAAAAAAAATAAAAATCTAATAAAATTATTAAAGTTTTAACGTACCATAAACTGCTAAATTATTATATACATTAAAAATGAACTAATTAAAACAAAGAAATATCAATAAAGACTAACTATAATTAAATCCTAGACAACATAACCAAAAATATATCATCTAAACTAATTTAAACTAAACTAAAATAACCTAAAAGGGAACTTAATTGCTATTTATCATGAAATTATATAAGTAAAGTAACTTGTGTCTACATTTTATTTTGCGCTCCTCCCCAGTATTAGTAAATTATCATACTTATAAAATAAATTTCTTTAAACTCATTAGAGCATAAATAACAACAATTAGCTCTATATTATATGATTTAGTTTTACAAATTATTTCCCATATAAACTATAATTAATATTTAGTGATTTAAGACTCCAAATATACTTACTAAGTCCGGTTGAGTTGATTAAGTTTTTATTTTAAAAGAATTCATATGTTGTGCAATTCTTAGTTTTATTTTTGAGGAAGTAGAACCTATATAAACCGCGTTTGTGTAATTATTATTCTTAAAGTTATTATCATGTAATGTAACTATACATTATACACTACATCGTTAATATCACAATTATTATTTAATATACAATTAGATTTATCTCTACATGTACAATTAATATAAGTCTTATCTCATTATTAATATTATTATCAAATAATTTCTTTTTATAAAAATTATTCAGTTATATTTATTAATGAAGAAATATGTTACCATTATTAGTGGTAGAGTAACCAAACTCCAAAATTATTAAAAGAGAAAATGTTTCTATATTTACGATTATCTCTAATAAATAGTTCTATAACATCTAAAATCTCTTTAATAATATTCGTTTTAACTTGATCTCCATAAGGAACTATTAACCAAATTTTATTCTTATTAACCTTATTATTATTATCATTATTATAAATATATTTATAATTCTTTATTTTATTAAAATTATTATCAGAATTATATCTATGTACAGCATTTAAGGAATTAATATATTAAATTATCAATATAATTATTATAATAATTATTAAATTTATATTTATTTATATTATTCTTATTTATATTATTATTATTATATTTATTATTATTATTATTCTTATTTATATTTTTATCATTTTTTTATTTTTTTTATAATATCTATTATTTTTACCACTAAACGTAACAAAATTATAATTATTATTAGAAGTATCTCGAAAATTATCATTTAAATCATTATCGCTAATATTATAAAATTTAATATTCTTATTATACCTGCCCCTCTAAGGGCCTCATTATAATAATTAGCATGTTTATTAAAAATCTCTATATCATAAGAGAGTAATGAAATACGTTTACTTATATTATTAATCAACGATTTTTTAATAGAAAATGGGTGATTACTATTAACATTTATATATCTAAGGTTCTCATTAAGTTTATGATATGGTTGTGTTTTACCTGTAATAAGATTAAATTAACATCTAAATAATTAACATAATTCTCCTTATATATAGTAATACGTAAACCATATCTTTTAAAGAAACTATATAGTTTTTTCTTATATACTTCTAGATTCCTATTAGTACAATTCTTTGTAACTAGTAGAAGATCGTCTATATAAAAACCACCCTCAATCTTAAGATTTTCTAATTGGAGTTCAGATAAAAGAAAAATACCTACTAAATCAGTAGCCTGTGCAGAATCTGGTGCTCCCATAGGTATATCAAAACAATCTCTAGTATCATTCCTAGCCCATAATTTATTTTTATATTTAATTAGCGATTTCCTAGCCAATTAATTACATTAACTTCTTCCCGTGACATGCCCACTTATTCATTGCGAAAATAAGCGCTTTATTAAACACAATTTCATTAATAGAAGAATAATAATTATCTATATCTATTTGAATAAATTATAACGATTTTTATCTTTAATATTATTAAACCATTTCAATGTATTATTATTACTAAACCATAATTTTAAATAATTAAGTTTATTTAACTTATCAATATATTTATCTAAAATAAATTTACTTAATTACCTAGGTCCGATTTACATGGGCAAATTAATCTAACTTTAGGGTCTGAATAAAAATTATCTTTATGGTCTTTAAGAGTAATTCGGGGGTGCAAAGGTACATAAGGTTCAGTTTTATTATCCAACTCATATTTTAACATTACTACTTTAGAGGCCTTATTAATATTATAAAGAATATCATCTGGAACAATTTATATTTTTTAATTATTTCTTTCCCTAATAGTTTATCATATAATTTAACATCTAATTTATATAAGTTCCTGTTTATCAGATTGTACTATAATACTATCCATATTTCTCATATCTTTAATTTTAATTGCTAAATTCCTTAAATATTCATTATTTCTATTTGGGTATTTATGGAATTCAATATTTTTACCACCTTCCATATACTATCTTCAAGTAATTGTAATTCTTTATTAAATGGAGGTTCCTTTCTAGATTTAAATTTAGAGGTATAATTATCATTCCTACTATCAATATCATTAAATAAATAAAAAATATAGTAAAAAGCTTTCCATTTAATTCTAGAAATAAAATCTTTAAATTATTAACAAGTTTCAAGATAAATTCCTTTCTAGAAGGAATAGGAATATCTTTCAAAGATGAATCCCAAAACAGCGGTTCTATCTTACCTGTAAAATCCATAATTTGCGAAATTGAGGTATTACACTCAATATACAAAATTATCAATATTATATAAATAATAAATATTAGGGAATATATCCAAATTTACAGGGAAAAAAAATCAGATTTAGGATTAAATCCAATTTTATAGTAAAATATTATAAAATATTATTTGAGACAAAACCACTATTTTGCAAAACAAACAAGGAAAGACTTAATCAATACATAAAATTTAATAAATAGTCAAAAAAACCGCCACTACAATCGTTTCTTATCTTGATCGACAATCTTCAGGTGGACTTCCAATCTAAAAAATCAAAATTTTAAAATATAAAAATAATACTTTTAAATAATTAAAGTATAATGAAAAAATATAAGTATATAATCCATATATAACCTATATATAATCCATATCGAAAATATAGACTAATTACCACGAATCCCTAAAAAAACCATGATAAACAAAACTCTTAAAAATATAACGATAAAATCTCCCTTTGCTAAACTCTATAACAAACCTATAAAGTAAACCCCCTAACCTAAACATTCACACACAAATACACACACGTAAACCACAGACTCACGACTTATACACATACCTATACTAACTTATAACCTCAATATACACCAAAACCCACTCCCCCCCCCCACACAGACAAATTAACACCTACATCCCAAAACCTAAATAACAAACCCATATACACATTCACACACAAAACACACACTCACACGCAAAACACTCACACACAAAAGATACATATACTCCCTCACATATACTCCTATACATACTCACTAAACTCGACATATACAACAATACTTACACACCCACAAAAAACATTATATACATTATGAACTTTAACTCACCTTAGCATCTCTAACAAACAACTTGCAGTAACCCAATCCCATTCTCTATGCCTACCTCACAACTACACTATTCCATTCACATTCCAAGCAACGCTAGTCCACCACCCGGTTTTCACGTGGCAAAACGAACACCACTCAAAAATTATGAATGAAACAATGTAAAAAAATAACCAACACCTAAAATAGACATATATATATATATTATATATATATATATATATATATATATATATAATATATATATATATATTAATATATATATATATATGTATATGTATATATTATACATATATATAGATATATATATTTCGAGCGGAGCTCTTCGTCAGAAACATACGAGAAGGAAAGATCCAGAGAAAGGAAGACAGAGGAAAAAAAATCGCCAACGGTATACACGCGGTCACATTTTGAATATGTATATATATATATATATATATATACACACACAAATGTGTTTGTGACCGCGTGTGTATAGTTGACAATTTTTTTCCTCTGTCTTCCCTTCCTTGGATCTTTCCTTTTCCTATGTTTCTGATGAAGAGCTCCGCTCGAAACGTTGAATCCTCCTTCTTTCCTTCCTGAGCGTCCAATAATACTATATTTGTTCCACGTCCTCGCGTTGTTGTGTTTTCTCTTTGTGTTTCCATGTTTGGATTAACTATATATATATATATATATTTATATTTCTAAGTCTCTCTAAAGGAGACTACGGCAGCGGTACTGGATATTAACCTGTGTCCATGAACACCTTCGAACAAGGGAAGTCAGCCGCTTCCCCTTGCCGGTTTGGCATCTATAGACTAGTTTCAGTGTATTTGCCCCTTATCAATCTGGAGCAGCCGAACCAGTCAGGTGTCGCTGCTGGCCGTCCGTTCGAAGGATTATTTTCCTCAATTCAGTAGAATACATCCACTGGTTTTCAACCATAGAAATATTAATATTTCTAGGGCTCTCTAAAAAAGACTATGCGGTATTGGATATTAATAGTTATCTTCAAGCTAACATGGCAGTCCAGAAAAATTGGACGAATGCTGCCGTTGATTAGCAGATACCCTGAAACTAGTCTGTAGATGCCAGACCGGCAAGGGGAAGGGGCTGACCTCCCCTGTTCGAAGGTTATAATGGATACAGGTTCGTGTGTCACATAGCTAGCTAGAGGCGATGGCCTCTTGGAGCTAATCAACGGCAGCATACATCCAATTTTTCTGGACTGTCGTGTTAACTTGGCGATAACTATTAATCTATCTATCTATCTATCTATCTATCTATCTATCTATCTATCTATCTATCTATCTATCTATCTATCTATCTATCTATCTATCTATCAATCTCAATCTATCTATCTATCTATCTATCTATTTTTTTTTTTTTAAACCTTCAAAAGAAAAGCTCTACCTTGTAATTTTTTCTATCTGTGTGCAGCCCTGTGTGGCTAATAAAGAAACATATCTATCTTGGCACGTATGAATGACGAAGTCACCTTGAGCATAATCCTATGAACCCAGAAATTGAAAACAGAGGGTTACCCACTTGCAAACAAATGTGGTAACATATAACAATATTGACCGAGGTTACCGTGGTCTTCTTCGTAGGCTTTTCTTCCCACGGATAAACCTTATCTGCTTCCCCCTTTACACTGTACATCATGGCACTGTGATACACGATCCCTATTGATCGTTTCTTTTTTTCCTCTTTTTTCTTCTTTTTTCTTTTCTTTTGTTCCTTTTCCTTTTTTTTCCTTTTTCCCTTTTACGATCCCTTTTGATCGAAAACCTACGCCACTTTTTTTTCATCCCCCAAAAGAAAAGCTCTAACTTGTAATTTGTCCCATCTGTGTGCAGCCTGGTGTGGCCAATAAAGAAACTTATCTGTCTATCTATCTATCTATCTATCTATCTATCTATCTATCTATCTATCTATCTATCTATCTATCTATCTATCTATCTATCTATCTGTCTATCTGTCTATCTATCTATCTATCTATCTGTCTGTCTATCTATCTATATCTATCTATCTATCTATCTATCTATCTATCTATCTATCTCTCTCTCTCTCTATCTATCTATCTCTCTCTCTCTCTATCTATCTATCTATCTATCTATCTATCTATCTATCTATCTATCTATCTATCTATCTATCTATCTATCTATATGCATGGACACATTTTTGTGCATATGTACGTGTGTGTATGTGTGTGTGGACGCGTGCATGTATGTCTAATATGTGTTTGTACATTTACAAAAATTTACGATAACACAATTGTAAAATTTTCATAAAATACAATTGCTATCATTAGAAACAGATTTAGACGTAAACGCACTTAAGAAACCCATTATTGATGCAAAATGATATTTATCATAATATTATCAAACACAAAAATAAAGCTAGACTCATTAGCTAGAAAGAACAA
>NW_021834893.1:0-20000 GCF_006345805.1 Octopus sinensis
ATACATAAAGATAGACAGATATAGATATAAAGATATATATATATATATACCCACTACTTCTGTATATTTACATACATAGACGTAATTAATTATCCATATATAATATTATATGCATACACACACACACACACACATTATGCATGTATATGTGTATGTAGGAAATAAATAGACAGATAGATGGATGGATGGATAGACAGACAGACAGACAGACAGACAGCTAGCTAGATACATACATACATACATACACGCATGCATGCATGCATACATACATACTACACTCATACATACATACTTGCATGCATGCATGCATGCATATATACATGCATGCATATATACATACATGCATATATATAGAGAGAGATAGACACATACATACATACATACATACTACATACATACATACATACATACATACATACATTGATAGAGAGATAGACAGTGAGACAGACTGACTGACTGACAAACAGACCCACAGGCAGACAGGCAGGTAAACTGATGGAGGATCACATATTCAGGTATGTGAAAAATCAATACTAGGTGTTTATTGCAAAAAAATCGTTTGTTGTTGATCGAACTGTGGTGCTTTCATTTTACATATTCACCACATCATGCCTTCGCATACCCTAAAGAGACATGTATTTTCCAACTAATGCACACCACACAGAAGCACAAACACTATGTTTCTTCGCTATACACGGACCCATACATGTGTACACAAACACACGTGTACACATCATTGATAGTGATAAATGTATATATTGAATGCATGTGGTTCCGGAATCCATCTCGGCCTTATACTTTTTAGTTTCTCCGTGTCTTCTTTATCCTTTCACACACACATACACACACAAATACACACACACACACACATATATATACATATATACATATATACATATGCACATTCATACATATATATATATATATATATATATACATGCAGTTTTATATAGAGAGAGACAGGCAGATAATTACATAGATAGATAGATAGATAGATAGATAGATAGATAGATAGATAAAGAGAGAGAGTAAAATATATATACATATATATATATGTATATACAAACATGTGTGTCTATGTGTGTGAGTATGTATGTATTCATGTATAATACCACTATTTCTTTTCCTTTCGCCACACATACACACACGCGGGTATATAACGCACATATGTTTATATATTTGTGTATATCTATCTATCTATCTATCTATCTACTATCAAGCTATCTATCTGTATACCTATCTATCATCAATTTCTCTCTCTCTCTCTCTCTCTCTCTCTCTCCATATATATATATATATATATATATATACATGTGTGTGTGTGTGTGCGTGTGAATACATCTATATGTACATATGTAAGTGTATAAGTATATACACATGTGATTATATGCTATGTGCGCCGAGTACACCACAGCTCAGCTGTCTGTGTTAGCCAGCAACACATCTACCTCACAACGTAGGATGTTTTTTTTTTCTTTTTCAACCTTCCTTTCAGCACCACCATCACAACCACCACTACCACTACCACCACCACCACCTCCACCACCTCCACCGCCACCAGTACCACCACTTCCATCACCCCCACCATCAATTTGCCAGCAACACTTTCTGCCGTCAAACTCTGCCGCTCTTGTCATAACAGTACGGCGATGTTGTTATCCAACTCTTTCTTCTTCTTCGTCTTCTTCTTCTTCCCTTCCGTCCACCTCATTTTTTTTTTTCTTTCTTAAGCGAAACATGGAAACTCTGTGCAGGACAGCTCCAGTTATAAACAACAAGCAGCGGCAGCAGCAAAAGCAGCAGCAGCGGCGGCAGCAACCGATTCACCGCTCACATGTCAGAAGGACTGTTGTAATAATAGCACCGGCGAAATAATAATAATATTAATAACTATGAGCGTTAATATATATACAAACCGGGATACAAAATTGGCGGGAGGGAGCAGTCAGTTTTAATTATAATACCTCGATTATCTAATTAGTTTCAATTTTTTTCCAAATATCTTTACAAACCTGGACTATGAAATTAATGATCTTACTTCGATGGATAATTTCTACATACTTGGATTAAGTTAAACAGACGGAGTACTCAACGTATATTTTCCGTGCACATATACATATATACATACATATATATATATATATATATACGTTCATACATATATATCATACACAGGAATAGAGAGCTTTTCCTTCTCTACTGTAGATGACACGTGCGTAAACAAAATACACATGTTCTAATCAGTAAAACAGAATCGTTTCACCTTCCGAGACACGATACTATTAGAAAATTCTAATACCAGTGGATTTTTCCTACAAGACAACTACGGTTACGCATAAACGACAATAGGCACCCGGATCGCGATTATTAAGGAAACCTGGAGCCAAAGAGGTATGTTCTGCGTTGTCGCCCGACAAAATAGAGATCACAGTTAAATCTTCTCCCCGAGCTTCTTACAGTTTTCTCAGAAACAAGTTAGAGCAATTTGAATAATGTAGCCGTAAGTTAAGTTTTATGTCTGAATAAAAGAGAGAATGGTCACGGCTAGAATGCATTTGATTATAGGACTGCTGGATCAGGGATGACCTGGGGTTAAATAGCACACACACACCAAAAGCAACAACAGCTACAAAAGGAATTCTAAATAATGTTAACCAAGAATATTAAAAAAAAATATAAGATATTGATGTCTGTAACAAATCGGACAACGATCAGGAACTAGTAAACATTTGAAAGATAATTGACACGTGTGTTGGACAACCCAACTACATAGATCATACATGCATACATAAGGTATATCTATCTATCTATCTATCTATCTATCTATCTATCTATCTATCTATTTATCTATTTATCTACCTATATATATATAATTATTATTTGAGGGAATAAAATCCAAACTTACAAGGAAAAAAATTCAATTTAGAAATATATATATATATATCTATATATATATTATATATATATATATATAAAATACGTATAGACAGACACACACACAACAAGCATCACACAAATATATAGATATATCTATCAATCACTCTCTCTCTCTCTCTCTCTCTATATTATATATATATATATATATATGTGCACACACACATATTTGTGCGTGTGTCTATTTATATAAATATCATATACACATGCATATATATATATATATAATCATATAGAATGTAATTACTTTATATAAAAGAGACAAATAAGTATACACAACAGCAAATAAATATATAACATTCACGATAAGATATATCATTAATTACATAATAACACAATACAGTTGAACACACTTGGGGATAAATAACATACGCCAAAAGCAACAGCAGCCACAAAAGGCATTCTAAGTAATGTTAACCAAAAGAATATAAAAACAAAAAAAAATTAAGATATTCAGGTGTATATGGATTAAGAAAAATAGACCACGTGTTGGAAAACTATTAAGCAATCCAAATTACAGCGAGGAAAAATACAAAAGTGTTGCCTAATGCATATAAACATCCTATCCACATGCAATCGTAGAACTTATATATAAATATATTCTAAATACACACACACACACACGCAAATCGATACAAGTGAAGAGTGATACCCATACATACACAAGTATATACTAATATATATATAACTTCCGTACAGTATATATAGAATATATATATATATTATGTATAGAGATATATATATACAAATGACGTGAATTTGTTACCCAGGTATCGGTTAACCGAATTATCCATACTAAGATAATTCATTCAACTACTTAAATATATATATATATATATATATATAGAAGTGTTTTATATACATCCATATACATACATGTCTGTAATATCATCGCTCTGGAAATTTAAAAATGCACCTAATACATACGTAAAAGAATGTTAACTTTGGTTTCTTCTCTGTAAGAAAGAAAAGGAAAAAAAAGTTTTCTGTTTGTCAGCGTTAGTCAATTGTCTCTTTGTTTTCTTTTTAATTTGATTATATGTTTTTTTGTTTCTTCCTTTTCTTCTCCTTCTTTCAAACTTCTGTGATTCTTCATTCAGTGGAGATAAATTAACTGAAATTAAGAAATAATTTCATGAAATAAAACAAAACAGAAAAAGAGAGAGTGAAATTTAATACAAACTCAAAGAAACCTAAGGAAACAAAGATATCTGTAACAACAAACAATAGCAGTAGCTAAAACAACTGTAAGAAAACCAACACCAATTAACCAGAATTTTTTTCCTCTAACTCTCTCATTCTCTTTTTTATTTTATAATTTTATTTAAAAGATAACAAAAACTTTACGCATAAAAGAACTCCGGTACTACAAACGCTTTATTAATTACAAGTAAACTCTTGCTTCCATTTTAAATTTATTTTTTATTTTCTTCCATTTTAATTTAATTCTACAATACTTGTTGCTGCTGTTACTGCTGTTAAAGTCGTTGCCACTGTTTAGTGTTGCTGTTGCTGTTGTTGGTATTTTTTGTTTCTTGTTGTTAATGCCGTTAATATTGGCAGCAGCAGCAGCGGTGCTGCTGCTGTTGTTACCGTTGCTTCTGGGATTAGCATTTTGAAGTTATTGTTGTTGTTGTTGTTGTTGTTGTTGTGGCTGTGGTTGTTTACTTACTTAGATAACGAGACAATGAACGAAAGTGGAGGTATAAATAAAAAAAAAATACGAGGAAAGGATTTTTAATTTCACACAATGTTCATTGAGGAAATGGAGCAGACGAAATTTTTAACTAACGATTTGTATTCTCCGGAATAAGCTAAGTGGAAGACAACACCGCAAAAACATACAAAAAAAGCAACAACAACAACAACAACATTAATTATACTTACATACACACCATCACATATATACATACGTGTACATATATTTATATATATATATATCCATGCATACATACACACACACACATATATATACATATATATATATATGAAGGTTGTAGGAATGATAATATAAGACGTGTATTCACAAGACGTATGAAAACGTTTACACCAGCAGTAGTGGATGAGTGAAAGGAATCTCGTCTACCCAACCATTTTAAATCCATCCCCCCCCGCCAGCGCACACGGTCTCTTTCCCTTCTCTCCATCTCCCCCCTCTCTTTCACTCGCACTTTCTCTCTCTCTCTCCTCACACACACATACACGTACGTACGCACACTCACCAGTAGTCACATACGAGTACATACCCATACGCACTTCAGACACAGTTTTGGTACACTCCCACTCATACTTATATATCCAATAGCATTTTGTTATTTTACGTGCGTTAAAGTTTTGTGAAACTTTATTATTCGCGGTGAATGGACAGTCCTACAGAGATCCGGCAAAGATTTTTACTATTTGTAATGTGAACTTCTAAGCACTGATAAACTATTACCGGCTATGAAGAGGGAATTCAAAAGATTATATAAAAGAACCTTCACAAGAATAGGATGAATATACACTAACAACAGTAATTATATATACATATATATATATATATATATATATATATATAATATATATATATATATATAAATATATATATATATATATTATATATAATATATATATATATATAAATATATATATATATATATACATACATACATACATACATACACACATACATACATACATACATACATACATACATACATACATACATACATACGTATATGAAGCATTTTCCTTCATAAATAAGGACAATTTTTTTAAAAACGTATTTAGCACACGTAAAAAAAAAAACATCTCGTGCACGTTTAATGAATCCACACTTCTCTTCATGGTCGTGCAACCGCCTTCACTTATCAGCGTGTGTTGTTTACCTGAACTCTCATCTTCCCTGGTTCAATACAAGCTGATTTTCTAAAGAAGAAACGGAACACTTTGCAGTTTATGGCTATGTAGATCTTCTGCAAGGGCCTGATGACCTTAGTTAGACGTAACGGTGTTTGCAAGGTTCTTGTATTTCTTTTTCTTCTAATAGCCCACATAGCCCCAAGTTATCATTATCAGTTTTACGAGACGTTGTCAAACAAAGACAGTTCCCCTACGATTGGAATAAACCCCAGACTTGACGATCAAAGGAATAAGTCCACGCCGATCCTTCGGACAGTGAAAACATTGGATTATATACAAGATTCTTCAGAAAAGGAAGCAGATACTACTACATACTTAAACGGAAGTAAATCGAGTATTAAGGATCTTAAAACAGGCAGCGTCGACAGTGAATTGAATGTAAATAGGGTGGAGATATCTGACAAAGCCCCGAATAATAGAAATGTTGGTGGGCTTAATAAAGAGCAAGAGCGGAATAATACATACCCAGAAGAAAATAACGTCGGCGTTATTGGTAACGATAAGCCGTATAACAATGGCGCCATTTTTTCACGCAAACGCCTTACCACTAGAATCAAAGAGAGGGCTCTCATCAACCCACATGTTATTGATACACTTAGGTATAAATCAAAAGATCTGGCCGCGGTCCAAAAGGAAAACGAACCTTTTAGAGTGTCTCCAACAGACATTAAACACAAAATAGATGTTACAGGAATTTACAATGATATTTCATCTGTACCAACACGTTCAGCAATACAGTCAAATGTATTGGACAGACCCGTACCCTTCGTAAAACCCGTTTTTACTCTTCCTGTGATACCGAAACCAACAAAAGGATTGGAGAAAACTGATTTTCTAGCCTTGCCGTATCTGAAAAAGGGATTTTACAGTGACAACCACACGCATAGACGACGTCATCGACACAACTTTAAACGACGTTTGGTTTTTAAAAATCACTATTTACATGGGAAAAAATTAGAACATTGGGTTAAAGCGGCCGACAGAAGGCAGCGAGCTAAAACTGCTCATCATGTATTAGCTGATCACTACAGAAGCAGAGGTCACCTCAAGACGGTCCACATTTACAAAAACAACGAAACACACGATATTGCAGTGGAGAGTATTACAGGCAACGGAAGAGTGAATAGTACAAACAACAAACTGGGGTACAACTACAGAACTTGGGCCCACAATTTTTCTCTTCAAGGCACACAAAGTGACGATGGTGTTGACAATGTAAATAAAAAGCCGGTTAACGTCGGTGCTAATGGTATGAGTGTGTTACCGGCCCACAATGTAAACACCTTGTATTCTTCATCAAGTAAACTATATATTCACGCAGGTGGTGACACCAAATCAAAATCTCTGTGGTTCCTAACGAACGATTCGTCTTCTTCTTCTTCTTCTTCTTCTTCTTCTTCTTCTTCTTCTTCTTCTTCTTCTTCTTCTTCTTCTTCTTCTTCTTCTTCTTCTTCTTCTTCGTCTCTTTCTTCCTCTTCTTTTAATTCTTCATCAGCATCATTATTCCCTTTATATTCGAGCCACCCCTTCAATGTTGTGCCACAGTCAGACCTCACAAACTCGGGTGTTGGTAACAACCCACGAAAGTTGTTGATATCTCACACTAGCCGGAAAATGCCACAGGCTCTCATAATAGGTGTAAAAAAGGGTGGGACTCGTGCCGTGCTGGAATTCTTACGATTACACCCGGATGTACGAGCACCTGGTCCTGAACCTCATTTCTTTGACCGACACTACCACAACGGATTAGAATGGTACAGGTAAGTGGAGAGTTTTAATTAATTTCAAATTGCAGCATAATAATTTGTTTTATAGTTGCCATTACTGTAAATACTGTGAAGGTCGTAGATGAACAGAATTTGTCGGAACGTCGGACAAGCTACCTAGCGACATCTAGTCACGGTTTCTTTCGTCCTCAGTTCAAATCCTTTCATCACTTCGGAATCGATAAATTAATGCACCAGTCAGGTATTAAAGACAGTAATATCGATAAAAACTGCCCAATAAAATTATTGTCCACTGCCAAGACTTGAAACAATTATCATCATCATTATTATTATATTATTATTATATTATTATTATTATTATTATTATTATTATTATCATTATTATTGTCATTATCATTATTATTATTATTAATGTTATTATTATTATTATTATTATTATTATTATTATTATTATTAGTAGTAGTAGTAGTAGTAGTAGTAGTAGTAGTAGTAGTAGTAGTAGTATTGAAGGCGGTGAGTTGGAAGAATCGTTAGTACGCCGGGCGTAATGCTTAGCTGCATTTCGTCCGTCTCCATATTCTGAGTACAAATTCTTTGACTTTGACATTCCTCATTTCGGAGTCGGTAAGATAAGTTCCATTCGAGCACAGGGTTCGATGTAATCGACTTAACCACTCCTCCGGAGTTGCAGGCTTTGTGGTTATAGTAGAAAGGATTATTATTATTATTATTATTATTATTATTATTATTATTATTATTGTTTTTGTTGTTGTTGTTGTTGTTGCTGTTGTCATCGAGGCCGTGAGCTGCCGGAATCGTTATCATACCGGACACAATGCTTAACAGCAATTCGTCTACCTTAACGTTCTGAGTTCAAATTCTGCTGAGGTTGACTTGACTTTCATCCTCTCAGGGTCGATAAAATAATTACCTACTGAGCAGTGAGGTCGATGTAATGGACTTGCTTCCACCCCCAAACTGTCAGGATAGTTTATATGCTAGAAAGGGTTATTTTTATTATCAAGGCGGCAAGCAGGAAGAATCGTTAGCACGCCAGTTAAAAGGTTTAGCGGCATTTCTTCCAGTTCCTCACGCCCTGTGTTCACATGTTACCGAGGTCAACCTTGCCTTTCATTCTTCGGAAAGTTGGATGCTGGGGAGATAAAACGTGTCCCAGTTGATAACTAAGTTCGACATAATCAACCTTCTCATCCCCTCATAATTTCTGGCCTTGTGCCAAAGTTGTCTTTGATACATGAGGTCCCGTGACCATGTTAGAAAGCACTGTTGATGTCATTAAAGGCGGCGAGCTGGCAGAAACGTTAGCACGCCGGGCGAAATGCTTAGCGGTATTTTGTCTGCCACTACGTTCTAGGTTCAAATTCCACCGAGGGCGACTTTGCCTTTCATCCTTTCGGGATCGATTAAATAAGTACCAGTTACGCACTGGGGTCAAAATAATCGACTTAATCCGTTTGTCTGTCCTTGTTTGTCTTCTCTGTGTTTAGCCCCCGGTGGGTAGTAAAGAAATAGGTATTTCGTCTGCTGCTACGTTCTGAGTTCAAATTCCGCTGAGGTCGACTTTGCCTTTCATCCTTTCGGGATCGATTAAATAAGTACCAGTTACGCACTGGGGTCGATATAATCGACTTAATCCGTTCATCTGTCCTCTTTTGTCCCTCTGTGTTTAGCCCCTTGTGGGCAGTAAAGAAATAAGAAAGCACTGTTGATTTCATTGTTCTTGCTCCTGTTATTTAGTCCTGGGTCATCTGTCTGTCATTCAAGACGTTCCTTCAGCATCCAACTTGTTTTAACAAGCATAGTGTATCGAGGATAACACTATTTAACCGGGAATTAAATAAATTTGAAGAGCCCTATGAGATCAAATTTAGGGATTTCAATTTGGAAGCTATTTTTTTTTTATTTATGTTGAACATTTTTTAAATCATTATTTGCACTGTTTTTGTTCGATTTATTGCCCTTAGTGTTAATTTTAATGATTGCTAATGTTAAAGATTGGCCGTATGATTCGGAAGCTCCCTTTGCAACCACGTGGTTCTGAGTTCAGTCCCACTGCGAGATACCTTGAGCAAATGTCTTCTACTTAAGCTCAGAGACTACTAATGCTTTATGAATAAATTTCTTTAATGGAAACTGTGTGGAAGCTCGTCATATGTGTGTGTTTCTTTCACTCTCCATTTATCAGTCCGTGTTGGCTTGCTTACGTTCCTGTAACTAAGCGATTCGGCAAAAGCGACCAGCCTTAAAAATATGTATTGATGTCCTTGAAAAGATTGAACACTTCAAGGCATTGCTCCAGTGTGTCCGCAGTCTAATGACTGAAACAAGTAAGATATTAAAAGCAAAAGAAATGGGTCCTTTTATCCAGTAATGGAGACAGGCTGAGTAAAATACAAGGGGAAATTAGGCAAAATCATTATGTTAGGGCAAAAGCTGTTGTATAGAAGTATTTTAATTTTAGGCAATTCATAGCGTTACATACAATGCACATTTTTTTTTTTATCATATAGGAGAAATAGTAATGGGGAACCGGTAAAAGGCATAGATATAGAAAAACGATTGAGGAACACTGATCTAGAATAGCTAAGCTGATAGTATAAATGAATGGGTAATCTGGGTTCGGCAGTCTCGGAAGACTAACAGAAGATAAACTCCGATAATAAACCCTTACTGCTTGGGAGTACCTGCGAAGAGATTATAACTAATGGAACTAACACCGACAATAGATCAGGTGAAAAGAGTACTAATAGCCTATCGACAACCTTCAACCCGAAGATAGCATGAAGTTGTGTTCGATTGTGTCTAAGGCCACCGGCAATCCGCTATGAAGATGAGAATACTCATTCACTCATTCACTCATTCATCCATTAATTCGTTCACTCATTCAGAGAGGGATTTCAATAACATTAGGCGATTATTCTCCAGCAAGTCAAGTGATCGCTAATTGGTTCCGTCGTTGATTTGTTCGGAATTATTTACTTCATTAATAAATGGTCTTCTATGAAAATCGTTAGCATGCCGGATAAAATGCTTAGTAGCATTTCGTCCGTAATTACGGTCTAAATTCAAACTCCACCGAGGCCGAATTTGCCTTTCACCGTTTTGGGGGTCGATAAAATAAGTACCAGTCGAAACCCGAGGGCGGTGTAATCGACTATCTCTGCTCCCCCAAAATTTCAAGCTTTGCGTCTATCGAAGAAAAAAATATTAATAATGCTTTCAAGACGGCGAGCTAACAGAACTATTAATGGAGTTCCCACTTGTGAGGTAGATGAGAGAAAAATTAGTACATCAAACAAAATATTTAGCAGTTTTTGTTTCTTTGTTCTTGCTTTCTGTTACGAGTTCGAATTCCTCCGAGGTCAAATTCACCTTTCATCCTTCTGGGCTCGATAAAATAATGTACCAGTAAATTAGAGGTCGATGATATGTTTTTGTGTGCTTATTATCATCGTTATTGTTCAAACATTACAATCTTCAACGCATTCCAAACATGATCATTCTATTCATGTTTGTATTATGCCATACCTGTACTCTCGTTTTTTATATAAAACAAAACTGGCGTTTGATTTGAGGACGATTTGGCTGTAGTTTCTAATAAAACAAACGACCACATTGAAGTTCCTTTGCTGCTCGTTATTGGTGTAGTTTTTAGCTCTATGTCTATCGTGATGGAGAAGAACCTATGATAAATGTCGATCCGTAGGTGACCATCCATTTTTCTGCATTAGTAAGCGTATGGTTTCAGAAAACGGCGAAGTTGTTGCAAGTTGTTGATATACCTGTGTGTTGTAAAACAGAACTTGTTGATCCATGCAGATAATATACCAAATCCATGTTTGTGTAAGTATAAAGATACTAACCCAAACATGGATTCATTTCAATCTAATGAAATTCAGAAAGGTATGAATTACATACAAATTCAGTTTCTCCTCTTTTTAAAGTTTTATAGAATATACGCTCTGAGAAAATATCATAATCACCCTCCTCTTCCCCTTCCTCCTCTTTATACTCATCCTCAGCCAAGTTGTCGCCGTTGTGCCATCATTGTTATCGTCTTCTTTGTCATCGTCTCCTTCATCTTTACTCACGTCCTCCTTCTTCCTCCTCCTCTCATAATAATAATAGTAATAATCCTTTCTACTATAGCCACAAGGCATGACATTTGGCGGGAGGGATCAAGTCGATTTCA
The DNA here is from genome assembly GCF_006345805.1 of Octopus sinensis. Lineage (NCBI taxonomy): Eukaryota > Metazoa > Mollusca > Cephalopoda > Octopoda > Octopodidae > Octopus > Octopus sinensis. The sequence continues at coordinate 11,776 of NW_021834893.1, forward strand.
TCCACCCCAGTTCTTGAATGGTAATTATCATATCTACCCCCGAAATGATGATAGGCAAAGTCGACTCCGGCGGAATTCGAACTCAGAATGTAAAGACGGACGAAACACATTTTACCCCGCTCGGTAACGATTCGGCCAGCATGCTGTTTTAATAATGATAATCGTGGTTTCACATTTTGGTACAAGGCCAGCAATTTGTGGTAAGCGGCCAAGTCGATTATATCAACCAGAGTGTTCAACTGGTACCTGCTTTATCCCTCCCGAAAAGATGAAAAGCAAAGTCGACCCCGGCAGAATTTGAAACCAGAACGTAAAGACAGACGAAATGCCGCTAAGCATTTTGGCCCGCATGCTAACGATTCTGCCTGCTCGCCGCCTTAATGATAATAACGGAAATTTGAAATTTTGGCACAAAAGGGGATGAAAGGCAAAGTCGACCTCGGCAGAATTTGAACTCAGAACATAAACACAGACGAAATGTCGCTAAGCATTTTGCCCGGCGTGTTAGGATTCTGTCAGCTCGCGGCCCTAGTAGTAGTAGTAGTAATAATAATAATAATAATAATAATAATAATAATAATAATAATATAATAATAATAATAATAATAATAATAAGAATAATCTTTTCTACAATAGGCACAAGGTCTGAAATGTTGGGGAGGGGTACTAGTCAACTAGCTCGACCCCAGTTTTTCACTGGTACATCCGAAATGGTGAAAGGCCATAGCAATAATAATAATAATAATAATAATAATAATAATAATAATGTTTTCAGCGGGTTACTGTGAGTCTGTATTGCTGTACATCTTTGCAACTCTAATGTGAGCAGCATTACCTGTTGGCAGGGATGTTGTAAGTTTTTGTTTGTATACATAATATGTATTGTATTTTCCTTTTTGTTATTCCTTTTGGTGATACCCGTGTGTTTCGTTTGCCTGCCTTGTAGAATGGTGAGAACGGATTTTATGAATTACTTTTTTGTCGAGCGGTGTCTGGTCATCGAACGTGGTGTGTGGGTTGTGTTGTCCTTACCAAAAGTATTACAACCGTGGGCACCTTACTTTATTTCAGACGGCAGGAAGTGATTTGTGGGTGTTGTTGTTGTCGTCTCGTCTGTGTTGTTGTTGTCATTTTCGATTTTTTTTTGTTATTGTTGTTGATGTTGTTTACCCCTTAATCTACTCTATTATCAAAGACATTCCGTCGGTAACATATCAGTTTTTTTTTTCTGTTTTCTCCAGGACAGTATACGAAGAATCACAAAAAAAATCTAACATTTCGTTTTAATAAAAACACTGTAAAATGCAATTTGAGGGGAGAAGGCTGCGACTTAAGAAAGTAGAGCAACCAAGTAGCGAGGGGAAATTGTTTAAAACATCAGTTCAATGAGTTTTTATTTATTTTATTTTATCTATTTATTTGTTTATTTATTTATCTATTTATTGTTGGTTCATCATGTAAATTCTTATGTTGTAGTGATACGATTTCAGTAACCTTAAATATGAAAGTAAACCTGAGACATAATCGATATTTTTAACATAGTGGAACAATTTCACATTTTTCTCTTTTTCGTTTTTTTCTTTTTTTTTGCTCACAAACTTCACTATGGAGCAAAGTTGATGACAAAATCGTAAACTTTTAACATGATGAAACTGTTTGTGAAGAAATTTATGCATCAAAATAGAAATAAGAACATTTATAAACTGTGGAACCTCCACATGTCCCGATAGGTATTATTAATATCACATTCATACCAAAGTAATAAATCATTATTTTTGATATCATTCGAAATATTTTGTTGTCTACAGTATTAACAATTTATTATTACGAAAAATTTCATGTATGGAAGGCCATATGTGCACATAATGTTGGTTAAATACAGCTACTATTCCTTTAATAAATACGATTGAATCATACGCGGATTTCAAGATATGGACGTCCAATTGCTTAACAACATATTCAATTAGAGGGTATGAGGTTGAGTATTCCAGACATGCATGCTGTTTTTAAGGTAATTTTTGGATAGATTCAGCGTGATACATGTAGCATGAGGTTGGACACTGGAATTACGTGGCTAAAATGTGTTGTTATACGCCTTAATCCTGGCTGTTGTTACCTTTATTACTGAAGGTAAGGGGTAATTACGAAAAGATTTGGCGCCTAGTTTTATACAAACTGAGTAATCATATCGATGCTCCTTTCTTGTCGCAATGATTCCCCGCTTTTTATTTATTTATATATTTTTTATGCTACCTTCCAAATAAGGAAGACAGTATTTTGCTGGTCATAATTTCCACCAGATTTAAGATGCCAACCGAAAACCGACGATGGGGCCTGTACCTAGCCAGTAAATCTACAACGAAATGTAAACCTTATTGTATTGGATAAGGGCATACCACTTTGGAAAATGTGTATCTAGATTTGCACCTCGAAAGACGACTGGAATTCGTTTAACCATGGATTTGTTTGATAGCATTTGTCTTGAACTTTACTTATTTGAGACGTCAAGGTGTGTTTTGGAGAGCTATAGTCAAAAGACATTCCAGTAGTGACATACATTACAAGAACGACAACTAGGTATTTTCTTTGACATCCTAAAATTTGTGTCTTCCAACTGCTCACTAATCAGATAAGTGTTACGAAGTTTCAGTAAAGTTTAACTTAAATTCGTTAATAAAAAAAATCAGGCAATTATTTCAAAACAGCCTATAGTATAGTTTAAAATAGCATTTTAATTAAGATTATTTCAAAACTGATTTTCTCACACTACTCGAAAGTTGAAATTAGTACACAACTGTCAATAAAGGGGGCATCATAAGAGCAAATGATATTGTGCACATGATCGTAAGGTTGTGGTGAGCTCAAGATAGACTTAAATATAGCTGGGCTGCTAATTCAAGATTAGGATAAACGGGCAATCCATCTTAGTAAATACTGAGACTGTGCTATTTATGGGACCTGTGTAGAATTGTAGACAGGGTCCCAAAATAGTGAACGAAATGTAGGGTTACAGAGAACCTTTATGTTTCAGCTCACTCGGAAGGGGTATAAATTCTAAACCCACACTCCCTTCCAGCCGCAACTTCTAAGCCATTAGCATACCTCTACTTTCAAAACCCCATTTCTATCCCTACCCACAACACATTGTGTTAAACTGATCTCTGTTTATTCTATACTGGAATAATAACAGAAAGCATTAACTTAAATAAATATTACATCACATGTACTTCAACATAAATATACAAACACAATTTTTTCATAGATATGTACAAATAAATTTATGGACGTGTGTATATATATATATATAAGAATTTTTTGCGTAATGAGATAAAAAGCCAAGTCTGTGTAGATATGAGAACATTTATAGATAGAAGGTCTTACAGCTGTTTCCAGGATATTTATTACTTATATCCCTTCATTGGAAAGAGTATGAGAGGATGGTTACGAAATAGTTAGTTTAGATAGGAGACAAAATAGAGATTGAGGTGGAGGTAAGATAACTAGGAATATTGAAGTTGTAGATACACTTTTTAGGCAGAATGGTATATATGTAAGATTCCAATACCTTATGAGTAAAATCCAACAGAATTTAAAATGGGTCCTTCCAAACATAGAGTTTATACACAATGTAACATTCCAATACCTTATGAATGAGATCCAGCAGTATTTAAACTTGGTCATTCCAAGTACAGAAGACTTCGTGATGAAGACCTCTTCCTTACCCCGTGTGGGGTCAAATATCTTTGTTTTCTAATATATGTTTATGTATATTATATGTCATCTTTCAGTTATTAGAGCGTGGCCATGCTGGAGACCTGCCTGGAATAATTCTAGTCAAACAAATTGAGACCAATGAACATATATGTATATGGATTTAATTTAAGATGAAAATTGTCCAAAAAAGAATACTGATATATTAAAAATACAAATAAAATACATGAAAAAATATATAAATATATGAATATTTAAAATATATGAGGAGTATAAATATATGAATAGAAAAACATAGTAATAATATACTGAAATATAGGATAAAAAATGTAGTAAAGAGAAATTAATAGGCGTCAAAAATAATATTAGCGTTCCATATTAAAAGAAAATATTTCTACGGCCGTTTCAGGGGTTCAATCCTCCGAGTAAAAAAATGAATCTTAAGATTCATTTTCAGAGAACGTCTCCTTCATCAGGAAAAAAGTGGTGTTTACGATAGAAATGCGTTCAGCTCGTTTTTTGGACAATTTTTATCGTAAATCCTATACATATTTGTTCATTGTAGTGTGCCTAACTTGAACACTCTTCATTCCATATTATGCTTATATATATATATATATATATATAATATATATATATATATATATATATACATGTATATCTATCTATATACATATATATATACATGTATATGTATATATATATATATATATATACTATATATATATATATATATATATATATACATGTATATATATATATATATGTACATGTATATATATATATATATGTATATATATATATACATATATATATATACAAATGCAGTCGAGAGAAGATATCCCCATCATTATCCTTCTCTTCTCCACTTTTGCCCGACCCCACCTTGAATACTGTTGTTCACTGTGGTCTCCCCACACAATACAAGGTATCATAAAAGTTGAAGCACCTCAAAGGGCAATCACAAAAAAGATAGATGGCATGACAGGCCTCGACTATTGGGGTCGACTAGAAAAGCTAAAACTCTATTCTCTCCAACGTCGTCGTGAGCGCTACATCATCTGCATGATGTGGAAAATATTCCATCAGCATTGCCCAAATGATGTTGGCATCACTTTTAAGGTACATCAAGGCTTGGGCCCCGTGCCATCCGCCCAAAACAAAAATCGCACTCTCATCTCATAACAACAATACGGCACAATTATTTCACCTCAATTGGCCCCGCTCTCTTTAACATTACACCAAAACACATTAAAACAGAAACTGACCCTATAGGGTCAAGAAGTCTTTGGACAGATTCCTTCAAGAAATCCCGGAAAAACCCCCTACACCCGGATATGTCTCTGTAAACAATAACTCTCTACTTGAGTGGGCCATAGTGCCCAAATTCTGACTTGAAAGACTTCACCAGGTGGTGCTATTAAGTTAGACATGGCCTGGGCCAATAATGGCCGAAACCTATCAAAGTATCAAAGTATCAAAGTATATATATATATACATGTATATATTTATATATATATATATTTATATATATATATATATATATATATATATATATATATATATATATATATATATATATATATATAATATATATATATACATGTATATGTATATACATATATATACATATGTATATACATGATATATGTATATATATATATATATATATACATGTATATATATATATAGTATATATACGTATATATATATACCGGATATATATATAATGTATATATATATATAATATATATATATATATATATAAATATACATGTATATATACATGTACATATAATATATATACATGTATATATATATGTATATATATATATAAATGTATAGATATATATATATATACATGTATATATATATATTATTTCTAAGTCTCTCTAAAGGAGACTACGGCAGCGGTACTGGATATTAATAGTTATCGCCAAGCTAATATGCCAGTTCAGAAATATAGGACGAATGCTGCCGTTGGTTAGCTCTAAGAAGCCATCGCCTCTAGCTAGCTATGTGACACATGAACCCGTGAATAATATATATATATACACACACACAAACACAAACACAAATGTATATCTTTATATATGAATATATGTATGCATGTACGAGTGTGTGCGTGCGTGTGTGTGTGTACTGAATATATATGTATGTCTGTATGTTTGTCGAAGCGTTTTTTTTCTGGGATTAATTAGGCCTCTATCAAAATAAATTACCCCAAGCAATTTACTGGAGAATTAAAATATATATTGAATTAATCTTGCTGTATTCGGTAACGTATCCTGGTCTGAGTCAGACCTCGACAAGGTGTGACTCAGACCGAAACATTCTGAAGCAGGATATTTTCAACATATGTGTGTGTGTTTGTGCTGTTGTTGTTGTTGTTGTTCGTGGTGGTGGTGGTGGATCTTGTTGTTGGTGATGGTGGCAACGGAAGTGGTCGAAAAACGGTATGATGTTGCTAACACCTGACGGTGGTATCGCAGTCCAGTTACTGAAACTGTAAGGCGGTTATATATAGTGTTAAGAAAATAGATATAAAGAACAGCGGAGGAAGAACAAAGACTGATAAATTTGCTGTTAGTCTACCACTTGAAGAGAGAAGTAGCCAGTGAATTAAAACTAAAATGTGGGAGGGAAACTAGAGGCTATGCACTCACACACATATAAATGTTTGTGTGTGTATGTGTGTGTGCATCTGAATATGCATACGTATGTGTCTGTGCCATTGTCAACCCTCAGTTTGGGTTATCGTTTGATCAGAGGTATTCTAACTGTGGTCATAACATTTCTTTAAGTGTATCTAAGATTACTATTAAGAAAATTTGGTTGCTGCACCTGACAGGTGGTACTATTTACTCGAAACAACATTCAAAATTCCCCTCAGTGTCTGCCCGATCATGATCGCATGTCTAGGTGTTGTACTTCGAATGATAAACTTTCAATGGTTCTCAACCAGAGTCCATGTGGCACCTGAGAGTCCACATAAGATTTTTGGGTGTCTACGGAACAAAAAATTAAACTAGGAACCTGAAAAGTTTTTGCTTTCGATGTATATATAGGTATGTATTGCAAGACACAATTTCTTTCTCTAACATTTTTCATGGTTCAACCTACACAAGTTAATGTGTGAAAAACAAAGTAGGAATTTTGAAGGATGTTTCTATAAAACACATTTTTAAACATCAAATGGCTAGTGGACTCTACCAGAAATGATAGTAACCAAAGGTGTCCATTAATTAAAAATGGTTGTGAACCCTCGCATTAAATTTCTGAGATGAGAAATTTTCATCGTTATTTATTGATATATTGAGACTAGTAGCTTCCTCTTATTTGTTATAGCTCTTGTCACTTCGACCTTCTCAGGTGTTTTTCGCATTTGGTAACTTTCCTGGTATTTCAAAGTGTACCTTTTAATAAATACACAAAGTTAAATGGTTTTCATTCCATTCTACATATCAAAGATATTCTCGTATTACATATTGGTTTCAAATTTTGGTACAAGGCCAGCAATTTCGGAGAAAGGTTTGAGTCGATTGCATCGACCCCAGTGTTCAAATAGATACTTATTTTATCGACCCCAGTGTTAAAATCATATTTTATAGACCCCGAAAAGATGAAAAGAAAAGTGGGCCTCGGCGCAATTTGAACTCAAAATGTTAAGACTGACGAATTCTGGTAACACATATTCTTTTCTACTCTAAGTAGTACTTAACTGGTACTTAATTTACCACCCCGAAATGATAAAAGGGAAAATCGACCTCAGCAGAATTTGAACTCAGAACGTAACGGCAGACGAAATACCGCTAAGCATTTCGCCCGGCGTGCTAACATTTCTGCCAGCTCGCCGCCTTTCTGGTATTACATATTATGTCTCAGTCGGGAGATATGAGTATTCCCTGACACGCGGATTGCCCTTATGTCCACAACATTTAACATTTAGTCTACCAATGGGAACGTTTATATTCATTATATTACTTGATATTCATAGGAATGGAACATTATAGTCCTCTTATATATAAAGGGGACAAGTACATGATATTTTATTTCTGTGTCACGATACAATGTCCCATTTTAAATGCTAACACGAACACACAAATATATGTATGTATGCATATACATACATACATACATATATATATATATACATGATAGACTGTCCCGTCGGAGACGACGTATGAGTGTTCAGCTTTCGCCGAACGGCCTGCACAAATTATTTGTTTATAGTGATCAAATATTCGTACAGCACATTAGCTCACTCTCTCCATCAAATTGACGTTACTTGAGCAGCTGCACTGTGTATTACGCGTCAGGTATCGAAAAGATCGCAGCGCAACGTGAGATTATGTGTTTTGCTCAAGAACACAATTCACTAAAAGGTCTCGAGATCGTGATTGCAGCCCCCCCCCCAATCACTAGGCCGCGCACCCAGATATATATATATATGCATATAATTTTTGGTGCTTCAACTCAAGTACTTAATTCAACTGAATCTCAATTTTGAAATG
>NW_021834893.1:27500-44435 GCF_006345805.1 Octopus sinensis
AGATGTTGATATGTCAGTTGTTTGATCAAAGTATTGTAGCTCAATTTATACCTTCTTCCCTTACACTCCACAACACTAACTTCTATCAGGCTATTTATCTCTGCTGATTCCTGTTTAGTCATCTGCACATTAGCTTGCGTACAAGAATGCATAATGTAATTACGAAATATTGTCCTTTATGCTGTTAATCTGTTATAATTAACAACATTTATATTCATTACCGTTGTAGTTTTCTTCATATTAGCAATAATCACCACGTGCACCCGGGGGGTTATCTCATTAGCAGAAAACCGCAAATTGATAGGGTAAATCGTGTGTTATCAAATGAATTAGTTGCAGGATATTACTGGTACAAGTTTTAAAGATCTGAACGAAGAATGCTTCTTCTTCTTCTTCTTCTTCTTCTTCTTCTTCTTCTTCTTCTTCTTCTTCTTCTTCTTCTTCTTCTTCTTCTTCTTCTTCTTCTTCTTCTTCTTCTTCTTCTTCTTCTTCTTCTTCTTCTTCTTCTTCTTCTTCTTCTTCTTCTTCTTCTTCTTCTTCTGATAATGCCATTTACATCGACCATACTTTATAGGAATATTAAACGATTCCAGTATTTGGCTATTACTTTACAGAGTCAACCTAGGAGCAATAAAAGACAGTCGACCCCCAACGGTTTTCGAATTCTGTATGTGAAAGATATTCGTACATCTAAAAGCATTAACGCATTTTATCTCCTGTTTAGCGAGTCAGCCATTCCACGACACTAAATCGATGCTTTTAATGCTTCAATTCAAAACTGAAGTGCACAAACCAGATACTATTATGCATTTAGTCCGTTGTGGTTCCAGTTCCTATTCACCCGACTTCATTACTTTTGTTTAAATCACAATATCACCGTTTGTTGAATCGCATTTCGTGCGAGATCTACTCATGTCGGCGTTCAGCATGTTACTTCATACAAGTTTTCTTGCATATATATATAAAAAAAATGCATCTGGAAGTGTGGTAAGAAGTTTGTTTCCCAACCATATGGTTCTGGGTTCAGTCTCACGGCGTTGCACTTTGGGCAAGTGCCGTGTTTTCTAATATAGCCCCGGACCGACAAAAGCCTCGGAGTCGATTTGGTGAACGGAATCTAAAAGAGCCCTTTGTGTATATATATATATATATATATATATATATATATATATATATATATATATATATATATAATATATATATTATATATTATATATATATATTATATATCAGGAATAGGACAGGTTAGAACATGCTAAAAGAATTTATCATGAAGAACATTTTAGTACCGGTTTCAGACTTTGCGAATTTCTCAACTTAAAGTAAAGAATGAAGAGCAATTAAATTGTGGAAAAATTAAATGAAATGTTTTTAAAATATTTCCATAGATTTCAAAGACAAGAATTCATACCAAACTAGCTGCTACTAACTACCTAGAATCCACAAGAGTAACAAAGAGAGACAGAGACAGACTGGAAAAAGGAAAATGTACCTTGCATTTGAAAACGATAGAAATATTTTTTAAAAAACATTTCATTTAATTTTTCCACAATTTAATTGTTTTTCATGCTTTACTCCAAGTTGAAAAAGTCGAAAAGTCTGAAACGGGTACTAAAATGTTCATGATAAAATTATTTTAGCATTTTCTACCGTGTCATATTTTCCTTATACATATCAACTCGTGTGTTCTTTTCCAACCTTCTACATATATATGCGCGCGCATGTGTGTGTGTGTGTGTGTGTGTGGTGTGTGTGCTCATGCGGATTCTATGAATGCAGTATTACATTCACCATGCCTATTGGAGTCATTTCCCTTTATTTAACGGGTTTTTTTCATACCGTTTTGTCTTAATAACTGATGAGATGCCAGAGCAGACTTCATCTCCGTATCCAATATCCTGAGTTTTATTATGACAACCAACTAGTTGTCACACATATTATATTTATATATATGCATGTGTATATATATATTATATATATATATATATATATATATATATATATTATTCTTTTATCTTATTTGTTTCAGTCATTTGACTGCGATCATGCTGGAGCACCGCCTTTAGTCGAACAAATCGACCCTAGGCCTTATTATGTAAGCCTGATACTTTTACTGTTGGTCTCGTTTTCTGAACCGCTAGATTATGGGGACGTAAAAGCACTAACATCGGCTGTCAAGCGATGGTGGGGAGACAAGCACAGACACACAAATGCATACATACACACACATGCACACACACACGCACAAACATATATATATATATCAAAATAATGTTATAGATTATAATACGACGACGAGAGAGCTCTTTGATCCAGTCAGCGGAACAACCTGCTCGCGAAATTTATAAATGGTTGAGCACTCCACTTACACACGTACCCATAACGTACTTCTGAGGGAGATTCAACGTGACACAGAATGGGACAAGGCTGGACCTTTGAAATACAGGTGTAATTCCTTTTTGTCAGTTGAATGGACTGGAGCAACAAGAAATAAAGCGCTTAGCTCAAGAATATAGCTGAGTATCGAACTCATGACCTTATGATCATGAACCGAATACCCTAACCACTAAGCTAAGCGCCTTCACAAGCTAAGTACTGAGGTTGATTCTTCTCTTTTCATTTGCGTTCTCTCTTCCTATCTGTTGTCTTGTTTTCGATTTCTCCGCCTCCCTCTTGTTCCTCTCTCTCCCTGAATCAGATACATTGTGCCATAAGGAGATTCGTAAGAGACCAATCACAGTATATCTTTTTTTAGAAATGCAGATGGGTTGAATGATGTATGAGCAACCTCTTATTATAGATTTGCTATAGGATTTATCCAAGGCCTGTTCGATATGCGATACCATAAGGACGGATTTAAAGAAAAATAAAACTCGAATATGATTCCGTGCTCTTATCAATTATGCCCAAGGCGGCTAGCTGGCAGAATTGTTAAAGCGCTGGACAAAATGCTTATCGACAATTCGTCCATCTTGGCGTTCTGATTTCAAATTCAGACGATGTGTACTTTGTCTTTCATCCTTTTGAATCGATGCAGTAAGTGCTACTTGAAAACTGGGGTTGTTGTAATCCACTCTCCCCGACCCTAAAGTTCCAGGTCTTGTGCCTATAGTAGAAAGGATTATGAAATATGTCCTGTACGTAATTTCAGGGGTGTTTTGCCTACTACTTCAAGCAGGACAACTGACTTCATAGACAATCTCTCATTGAATTAATATTGATATATTTCAGTGAAATGACTAGTTATGAACTAAGCATAAAATAACCGAGCAGCCTGGCCAAAAAATATTTTACTTAGAGTCTGTGCAACTTTCTCGTTTTACATATTCAGATACAAAGTATATAGAAAGAATTATCACCGGACTTAGTTACGTTGTAATGGTCGGTAGATAACTGTGGAGCAAGTTTGTCTGAAGGTTATACCCTATTGAAACTTAAAAAGGTATAGCGTGATGACTTTTAATATATCACCGTCGTGATCAAGCGCAACGACTTCTCTGAGAAAATAGAAATAGCCACTAAATTCCCTAACTCTCACACCTCTATTTTCACAATGTAGTCCTGCACACTCAAAATGACAGGTTAGGCAAGGCTGTAACGTCTTTGATCACAGGAATGTTGAAGCATGACCAACCAGTGGCTGATAAATATTATGAATAACATAACAACCGCTCTCAGATTGTCCTCATCTCTTTACCTCTCTCTCTCTCTCACTCTTTGTCTCGTTACCTCTCTTCCATTCTGTTTTCACCTCTTTACTTCTTTCTTTCTCTCTGCCTTCATCTCTTTATCACCCTTTCTCTCTTCTCCCAATCTCTCCCTCCCTCCCTGCTCTCTCTCTCTCTCTCTGCTTATTGTTGATCTATTTATCGATGTTATTTGTTGATCTATTTATCGATTTATCTATCTATCTTTATCGTACGCTATTCATGCATATAATCAACCGGTAATCAATAACAGAGCTACTCCGAACTCCCATAAATCCCAGGTGAAATCAACACAAATTCTTCACACTTTAGAAAAAGGTAAAGAATGATGCATTCTCTCCCTAACCAGTTGTCACACACTGTTGACAAACATAGGGAGAAAAGCGAATTTTTTGCTCTCACATTCAAGCATATTCTCACATAAGATATACAACAACCGCTTTGATGCCCTTCTGGTTCAACTCACAGAAAGTTTAGCTGCGCAACAAAGACCTTTGATCTTCTAAGCTTATTGTCTGCATTCCATCACAATCGTTTCTATCCTCACTGCTCTTATATATATATAAGTTCAGCAAAATTTATGGTACGTAAGTTAAAGGCACCAGAATTTGGTATGGTATTATCCATATAAATCAAATGGGGCGATTATAATCAAAATAAGCAACAGGGATATCCAAGGTAGTGTATTACAATAGTTTCATGCTACTTCATTTTATTAAACACTGTAAGTATTACATCAGTTTTAAAATGTCGAGCAATCTTCAGCCACATAGAGAATTTTTTAATTAAACGGACAATGCACATTTTTTAATACTTATTTCATTTGCCAACATTACAAAGAGGGTAGATATATAGACAGGGAGGTTAATTTTCATCAATAAGAATGATGATATAAAATCTACAGATGGAGAAGGACATACTACCACCATGTTCTTAATGATGAAATTAACCTCCCTGTCTATATATCTACCCTCTTTGTAAAGTTGGCAAATGAAATAAGTATAAAAAAATGTGCATTGTCCGTTTAATTAAAAAATTCTATATGTGGCTGAAGATTGCTCGACATTTTAAAACTGATGTAATACTTACAGTGTTTAATAAAATGAAGTAGCATGAAACGATTGTACTACACTACCTTGGATATCCTCGTTGCTTATTTTGATTATATATATATATATATATATATATATATATACACACACACACACACACATATATGTGTGAAGTTTGTGTGACATGTTAACACTGCCGCTCCATCTTGACATGTGTTTGTGTCTTCGGGTTTGGATTTATCAGCCATCAACGTTTGAGAACCGGTATTGGTGTGTTTACATTCCCGTAACTTAGCCATTCATCCCAAAAAAGGGCTGGTAGAGTAAATACCAGACTTCAACAAATTAAGTACTGGAATTGATTCGTTCGACTAAAATTCTTCAATGCGTTGCTCCAGCAGGGCTTCAGTCTAAGGACTGAAACAAGTAAAAGACAAAACACGTGTTCGTGCGCGCATGTGTGTGCGTATGTGTGTTTGCTTGTCTGTCTGTGTCTACCACCTCCCATCACCGGTTGATAACTGGTGTCGGTTTGATTATGTCCCTGGCTAAATAGACGAGGAGAATAAGTATCAGGCCTTAAAAAATATAAGTATTAAGATCAATTTGTTTGACTTAAACACTGAGTGGTGCTCCAGCTTGGCCGTAGTCCAGTGAGTGAAACTAGTAAGTTATAAAAGATAATTATCAATTTCAGTACTTTCCTAGTGTTTGTTTTATCCATTGCAGAAAAAGAAATGCCAGTTTGACGTAGATGAAATTCGAAATCACATAGCAGAGGCATAGCAGAATTAAAACATGTTATTCTCTTCACCACACAACCGCCTACATATATATACAAATCTACAAATCGGCAACACTTGATGTTTCCTAGTAAATAATTTGATCAACGGATTAAGGGAGGTAAAGATTACAAGAAGCAGAGAGAACTTTTAAGAAGGGAGTGACGCGGTAGATGCAAGGTAAAGCAGGAAAGACAAGTAAAAAAACAAAAAAAACCCAAAAAACTTGAGACTGCGTAAAGATGATGTCGTGCTCGAAAGGTGATAATAGCGGTACTCTGTCGTATGGAAAATTCATTAAAGACGAAATTTAATTAGTTTGTAATCTCTGCGAGAAAATCTGAGAAAAATGATCCGATTTCAAAGTGAGTTGATGTTTATCTTTGTGTGACAAATTTAATGATTTCACTTTGCTAAAATGTGATGTATCTAGCGCTGCTCATAATTCATATATCAGATGTATGAAGGATGCAAGCATAGGAACGTATAAACACATGTGTGCATATACTATTTTGATGTAAACAAGAATATGAGCAAATAATATACATATACACATGTATACTTCGGTGTGTATAATTATATTTATATGCATAGATGCATATAGACTATGTTGGAATGTGTATAAGCATGTACGTATGAATGTATGTATATATGTGTGTATGTGCGTGTCTGCGTGCGTCTGTGCGTCTGTGTGTGTGTGTGTGTGTGTGTGTGTGTGTGTGTGTGTGTGTGTGTGTGTTTGTGTGTGTGTGTGTGTCGCAGGGTATATACTTCTGAGAGTAGGTCCAGAAATGAGAATATATATGTACGAAGCCAAATGAATGTGAGTCATAGTATGTAGTCACGCATATATACATTTATATATGCATAGAAACATACATACATACATACATCATACATACATACACACTCACACCGCACACATACATGCATACATACATACATACGTACATACATACATACATACATACATACATACATACATACATACGTACGTGCATATATATATATTTATACATACACGCATGCAGGTATACATACATATATACATAGATGAATACATACACACATACATATATATGTACGTACGTGCATACATACGTACGTACGTACATATATACATACACACATACATACATACGTACGTACGTACGTACGTACATACATACATACATACATACATACATACATACATACATACATACATACATACATACATACATACGTGTGTGTTGGGGTGGAGAGTAAGCTTGCAAATAGGATTATAGCCGAATATTTGTCAGTACACATTTGTCTGATAAAACCACAAGTATACATGTAACTACAACTCTTTAAAGTCTTCTAAATCTTTAGTTGATCCGTCAATTTCCCATACCTGCAATGCCCACATCACACACATGCACATATGCGCCTAATCAGTATATGTCACTGTACATATGTTCGTGAGTATATATTGGACGTATGTTTGAGCGTGTATATGCCTCTGTGTCACCATATATTGTATTTAGTTTTGTGTATATACCAGTGTATCACAATACATTGTATTTAGTTTTGTATCACCATATATTGTGTTTAGATTTGTAGTTTAGTGGGGACTAATTTAAAAAGGTTTAACAGAGATACAGATCACTGTTTCTCTCCTAGCGAGATTAACGAAATTAACTGTGCTTGTGCTATTTAATCTAAATTTATAGCTAAAGTATATATTTTATACAAATCAAATATGTGATACTGTGTTTTGCGTAAGCTGTAGGATATTGTTTGGGAAATATATCACAAATACGCACACACGCACACATATATTCATATATATAGACACATACACATATGACACAAATATATGTATATATGTGTGTGTGTATGTGTGTATAAAAAGCAAACATGTGAGATTTTTTGTGTCTCTATACATTATATATATATATACACACATATTATGTGTGTGTGTGTGTGTTTATATACATATGGGTATGCTGCGTAAATTGAGTGAAAATTCTGTAAATATTCATGCCTTAACCTTATATATTGACTATAGGAAATAGTCGAATATTGGAGAATATAAACCCACGACGACAAAATGACTATTAATACGCGGGGAAATCGCAATAAGTTTGATTCCCAGGGTTACTAATACCCTTTTTTTTTCCACCGTGGGTTTGTAGGTACTTATATTAAACTATGTTTCGAGAGTAAATTTATATGGTGAAAACTAGAGTGGTTGTGTGGTAAGTAGATTGCTTACCAGCCACATGGTTCCGGGTACAGTCCCACTGCGTGGCACCTCGGGCAAGTGACTGTTGCCATAGCCTCGGGCCGACTAAAGCCTTGTGAGTGGATTTGGTAGACGGAAGCTGAAAGAGGCCCGTCGTATATATATATATATATATATATATATATATATATATATATATATATATATATATATAAAGTTAATCCAAACATGAAAACACAAAGAGAAAACACAACAACGCGAGGACGTTGAACAAATATAGTATTATTGGACGCTCAGGAAGGAAGGGAAGAAGGAGCGTTTAAGGTTTCGAGCGGAACTCTTCGTCAGAAACATAGGAAAAGGAAAGATCCAGAGAAGGGAAGACGGAGGAAAAAAATCGCCAACAGTACACACGCGGTCACATTATATATATATATATGCATGTGTGTCACCCAACATCGCTTGACAACCGATGCTGGTGTGTTTACGTTCCCGTATCTTAGCTGTTCGGCAAAAGAGACCGATAGAATAAGTACTAGGCTTACAAAGAATAAGTCCTGGGGTCGATTTGCTCGAGTAAAGACGGTGCTCCAGCATGGCCGCAGTCAAAATAGCTGAAACAAGTAAAAGAGAAAAAAAGAGAGAGTATGCACACACACACACACACGTATATACATGTGTGTGGGGTGTCATTGTGTTTGTTTTTGACATCGCCTACACCAACGCTTCACAACCGGTGACGATTTGTTTACGCGCCCATTACGTTGCGGTTCAGCAAGTTGTATAGAATATGTACCATGCTTACCAAATAAGTACTGGGGTCGATTTGTTTGACTAAATCTTTCAAGGCGGTGTCCCAGCACGACTGCTGTCTAATGACTGAAAGAAGAAACGATAAGAGATATAAAATTTTAGCAAATACTGTTTGGCTTCTACGAAGAAATAACAGGAAATAATTGTTTAACAATATAACCGTTGTTTGAAAAATGATATGGGTACGGCCCTAAGATTAGTAAATATAAGATAAAACTAATGAATTATCGCTTGTTATCATAGAAACGTCTCCTCACCAAGTCAGCCACTTTCAAATATAGCTTACGCAATTAAGCAGCAATAACTCCAGGTTATTCTATGCCAATTAACAGGCATTTGCTATGATGCTCAACATTTTTTGCAAATTATCTACTGAATTCTTAGACAGTTCTTTCATAATCATCTGAAGATCTTCAGGAAAATTTGAGCAGCATTTCATTAAGATTCAGCTTTCAACCCATTCCCTCTCCCTCCTCTCTCTCTTTCTCTTTATATATATATATAAATATATGGGGGGTGTATGTGTGTGTGCGTGCATGTATATATATATATATATATATATATATATATATATATATATATATATATATACGTACGTACGTACATACGTTTGGAAGCATATGCGTGTAAAATATAGACGCAGTTCTTAGAATAGCGCGCCCGCTTGTGTGTATATATCGGTGTATATCTTTATGTATGTGTATTTATGCGTATATATACTTCGTATGGTTAAGTATTAAGTGCTTTGTGAGACTTGAAACTGTGATTCGGTTTCGTTCCTCCGTTAAAAACATTTACTTCATTCTTTTCTACACTCGACACAAGGCCCGAAATTTGTGGGGAGGGAACCAGTCGATTAGATCGACACCAAAACGCAACTAGTATTTAATTTATCGACCCCAAAAGAATGAAAGGCAAAGTATAAAATATCGAATGATAGTTTTTTTTTAAATTTGAAGTAAAATTGTAAAATGGTGATTGTCTGAAATATAAATTTAAAATTAAAAATTACTACTTTTGATGAGAGTCTATAAATCCATACATACTTCCTTGGTTATTCTTCGGCAGTAATCAATAATATTCATACGAAAAAATCCGTCGTATTGTCTTGTATCTTGTATTTATATATATATATATAATATATATATATATATATATATATATATATATATATATAATATATATATATAGAATAAGACTTTATATATAAAGAACGTGAAATTCACGAATTGACGAACACGGAAAACAGACAGTCATTCAGAGCCTTCATTCTTCAGTCAGAAACCGATTCATCATGGCAAATTTCGGCTGTTTAATTCTGAGATTTGCTCCAAAACGGCCAGCCCCAAGGAAAAGCTAAGCTATGGGCATTAGATTTCCTTGGTAGAAGGAAAGAATGTGACAACAGAGACGAATAGGAAAACAAGAGACGAAGATAAAATTGGAAACAGTAACGAATAAAAACAGGAATGGCACGGGGCGTCTTACGACTTTGAGACAAAATGGGACAAAAACAATTGATCAGCAAGCGTGGGAAGCGATTACCTTTTCGGTAGAGATGACACGTGTAGTACAGGCGGCTGTCACCAATGGAATGGCTTAGTAGCAGCAGGTTGCAAGAAGGTGAGATATATATATATAATATATATATATATATTATATATATATATATATATATTATATATATATATATATATATATATATATATATATATATGAAAGAATGGAGTTGAACGACTAGTTAACAAATATCCTTTATTCTCGACATATGTTTCGAAGGCTGCATATTCCTAATCCGAAGGAATAAGGAGTACATCATGCAGATTTCTCATCAGGAAATATATATATATATATATATATATATACTAGTTGTTTCAGTCATTTGACTGCGGCCATGCTGGAGCACCCCCTTTTGTCGAGGAAGTCGACCCCATGATTTATTCTTTGTAAGCCTATTCTATCGGTCTCTTTTGGTGAACTAGCATTGGTTGTCAAGTGAAGTTGGGAGGACAAACACAGACACACAAACATATACACACACATACATATATACATATATATACATATATACGATGGACTTCTTTCAGTTTCCGTCTACCAAATCCACTGACAAGGCTTTGGTCGGCCCGAGGCTATAGTAGAAGATACTTGCCCAATATATATATATATATATATATATATATATAATATATATATATATATATATATATATATACATATACGTGTGAGGGACATATTCATCAAACTGGTTACTGTAGATCAAGTATAGTCAATGACGTTATACATGACTTGATCTGCCCTACAGAAAATTTGATTAACTCTTATCATCGGATGTGTTTGGGAAGCAAGCTTCTTACCAAACAGCCATGCCCATACATTTGCATATGCACATATACATAAGTATATAACAGGTATTCATACACACGCATAAAAACTCACTCGCAGAAACATTCACGTATATTCTTATCAGTCACACATACACATTCGTACCACCCATACACACACATACACAAACGCACACAAATATGTATATATATATAGACACACTATCTTATGTGCTCTATTTTATAAAACCGTATTGTTGGTTCAAGTAACATAATTTAACTGTCATTTCTAGCAGGAGTAACCACCAAGAGACCCCTTCATTGACGTATGTTTCTGCATTTCATACAAATAAGGTCGTGTGAAAGACTGGATAAGTGATGACTACTTTTTTTTAATATTAACTGAATACCCACATTTCGTACACTATAACTATTATGTCTTCGATCTCCTTTTAATCAAATTTGCTGTAAAAAAGTACTTTAAACGGGTGATACTCGCTGCGCTCTTAGAAGTCAGTGCATTTATCTAGTTTTTAAGCGTCTCTTTAATAAAATTCAAACCTTTCTTTAAACCTAGAAAATGGTGTAGATATTTTCATATGCAACATCATATGATTTCATCGCCCTCCATTTAATGATTTTATAAAGCAATCAGCATTGTATATGATGTCTTGGGAAGGTACGGTTACATTAGTTCCGATAGAAAGAGGCTTTGTTATGATGAATTATAACTACCTAAAACTATGTTTCACTGAGGAGGTATAATAAGATCTCAACAGGCATAGGTCTAACACAGTGGTTTAGCGAAAATATAAGAAAATATTGGGGTTTTATTAGATACCTAGCAGCAGCTATCCTATAGTTTTATGATTTCAGTCCACATGACCACTTGTAGCCGATAGCCAAAACAAATAAAACCAGCTACAGGAACACGTTGTCTAAATTCACAACTTGGAAAGTGAGGTTTGGTAGATTCACACATGTCATAGATTAAATGACAACGACAAGGCGTTCGAAAAGGGTTGGACAGTTAGACATGCGGCAAATGTTACGTGAGAATGCCTACGGCGCTAAACACTTTATTACGTTGCAATAAAACTAAAACCGATATAGCAATGCTGATACCATTGTTTATTAGGTCATTCATGATGGAATAGCTCTATGTTCATAGAAGTTCCTGCTGTGGTTATCTCTGTCATTACATAACGTAGAGCGTACAGGATTTTCATTATCCAATTAGATTCTTATATTAAAGCATTAGGGTGTGCTTTGAAGGATACGCAACAGTTATTTTTAGTAGATTTTGTAACCAGATAGTGTTACTCATTTCTTTGTGCAGGAGGAGCTTCATCTTGGTCTTGAACTGAAATGATTTGGCTTCTCAGTAAAACGGTATCCGCAAGTAAACACGAGCAAGAAAAGACACACGGAAAGATATAAATGCAGATATATATGTGTGTACGTGTGGGTACCAGCAGATAGATATCATCTCTCTATTTTTCTATCTATCTATATATATATATCTCCCACTCTCTCTCTCTTTCCTTCGCCCTCTCTCTTTCTATATATATACATACATACATATGTTTGTGTGTCTGTGTATTTAGGTATTTAGGTATGTATACGTTCGGAGCTAATGATCCATTTCGTCGTTACTCAGAGTGCTTTGCTATGTGTGAGCCTCAAGGCGACAAAAGGATGAGTTGTTTATATGGAGAAATTCCATTCAGCTGCTGAAGATCCACTTCTAGTATGTTTTGGTGTGTATGCTTGCATCTGTGCGCGTGTGTGTTCGTGTGTAAATAACTCAAAATATATATGTAGTATTATACATATATAGAGAGAAAAGAGAGACAGAGAAAGAGAGAAAATGAAACGCAAATGCAGAGAGAGAGAGAGGAGAGAGAGAGAGCGACAGAGAAAGAGAAATAAGGAGGGACTGAGAGACAGAGAAAGATATGCCAATAGGGTACAGTTCAGGCATGTCTTTAAGTGCAGTAAATTCTTGGTAAATATTTAATTCAAATGTATTTCAATAAAGCCTAATTGTATTAAAGCCTATTGAAAATTACCTTCTTGTGTTCTTCAGGTTAGCAATTTTTTCTATATACTTGCGTATACATGTGTATACACGTATTTTCCAATGTATACGTATGTATTCCTGTACTTCAGGCATCTGTAAGGCTATGAATGACTGATGTGGTTCACTGTATGTATGTGTTTACGTGCTCTGTTTGAGTCTTATCAATGAATAGTATATGACTAAAGTACCATTACAAAATAGTATTGAGTACACTATAAAGGCTGTAGACTACGCCGCCAGGTGGCAATCTTTTGGTATCTGTTCTATTTGTCGATGTTTTAGATGTTTCAGCTTACCAAAAATATTCAAAAAGGCTAGTTCAGTCAAACACCGATTCAATCTTTCGCGAGTCACGGACTTGGTTAATCTGCTCTAAATCCATGTGTTACTGTGTAAAATGATCGGTATGTGTACATGGTTGTGTGAAGAAATTCAAGCTATGTGTGCTCAACTATGCCTTTTCTGTTTTTCTTCTGTCCCAACCGCCAAGTAAGGACAAGGTATGTAGCTTGTATCTAAGTTATTTGGCTACCACTTATACGAGTTGTTACTATTGTTATGTTTTGTCACGACTAGAGTTGATCTCATTTTTTCCCCAATTGTGTTTCCTTAACTTTAGTAAGATTTAGCATCCTGTTTAAAGCAAAATCTTTAACGACACAGCTGCTTTCAAATTTGTTAATTATAGGACGCTTCTACTGCAGATAGATTCGATAATGAGATGTGTTTCTGGACAGAGAAGGAGACGCTCCGAATCATTACCGTTCTGGTCTGTAGGTCAACATTTATATTATTTGGTGGTGCAGTAGTTGAAATTATTATGTTTTTAGAGAAGACTTCTTACACCGAGTACGACATGAGCAGATTACAACTAGCTGAGTATTATACTTATATTATTTTTGTATTTGTGTATTTATTCCTTGGCCAGAAGAAGGGTAGCAGCCATGATATTACTCTGAAAAATCTGTGACTATCGGGAGGGTGCAGGAAGAAATATTCTTTGGGTGGAGGACCGGCCAGAATTCTTGCAATAGAATGAATGCACATCACTACAGGGACCTCTTTGGCAAGACAACTCGTTAGCAGATTCGTCAGAGCTAGGAGACACACACAATAGATATGTTTATCTGCTGGCTCTGGATTTCTACATATTTTGTTAATTAGGACTGAAGTTGAGAAGAAAATATTAAGTAGACCTGTTTTGTTATAAAAATACCATTTTTTGCCCTTTATATTGCTTTGGATTTCAAGATCTGAAAGATTTGTATCGTATCCTTCTTAATTACTATACCACAAGCAGTATACTCTATCTCAGAAGAATCTGTTTGGTTCTGTTATCTGTCCATTATTAATTCAAAAAATAAGAAAAATTATATAATGTTCTATATTTCATATTTTAACTTCAAATAATATTTTAAAACACCATTTTAATATTCTTTTTGTAGGTCGTTCATTTTATCTTACATTTTTTCGTTTTAGTGAGAAGGGAAATCAACACCTTGATCTTTCACATATCTCCAGAAAAATAGTGGGAGGGAGAGAGGAAGGTATCCTAAAACCGAAATCTTGGGCCAAGAAGAATGAACTCTGCTAATGGCACCCGACCTACCAGTTGTAGTTAATTGGAGTGACGAATTAAGTCTATCACCCTCAGTAGGCATTGGTAGAATTTGAACTCACGATGCATTGTAGCGGAACGGATACTGCAAAACATTATGTACGAGATGATTACAGTTCCACTAATCCATCATCTGAAAGGATAGAAGACAATTTTGTCCTCAGCAGGATTCAACTTCAAACCGCAGAGTGTCAGAATGAAAATAATAAAAAGCGAAAACAAACTACTACACCAGTGATTTTGTCCAACACTCTAACGACCCTTGCCAAATCGTCAGTTTTTACTGGTAGATTATTAAGATAGCTATGTGAACAGAAATGACAATACAAAACACATCGGGGTAAATTTACTTTTAAAATGTCAGCATTGGGTGATAAATGAAATGATAATGTTTTAACCCCACTGTTAGAGCAGCAAGTATCACATTTTCCAGGGCTTGTACCGATTCGCTGCTCTCTGAATACAAATTCTATCGAGGCCTACAGGACATGTAAACACTTCCGAATCGATAAATTATCAGCTAAAGCAGGGGTCAATTTCTTTCTATCTTACTCTCTCTTTCTCTCTCAGTCTCTATCTCCCTCTCTCTCTCTTTCGGAATCTATTACATGATAGAGACAAGGAAAAAGTGTTTATATTGCAAACATACGCCATCTTTTCACAAGAAATAATTTACAGATAGCGGTTTTAAACTGGGTGACAGACGGTGTCTCCCATTGAGTCTATCACATCTCACACCTCAAACCTTTGGTGGATCTAAGGCGATTTTAATATAATTTACTGTCGAATGTACGGTGCAGTGGCTGGAAGCATGCAACTGAGATAGAAACTTGTTAACTACACAACCTCCACCATAATTGTTAATCGTACAGCACACACATATGAAATAATACCGGTATTATTGTCTTAATGTACAATGAGAGAATATGAACCATTAACATTCTGGTTTTTAGTTCAACATTCCAACTCGCGGCCTTTTAATAATAAACTAAAGCTCTATAACCATGTGTAGTGTTTTGGCTGCAATTATGAAGTTACACTTCGAACAAATTTCCTCGAGAGATTTCATTGAACTTACAATAGATTTTTTTGTCACATTATACATTGTCTGGCTTCACATATAATTACATATACACTACGTATAACAATTCTAAATATTCAGTATGTTGGGTCTGAATTATAACTGTCAAGTCACAACTTATTCTCCCGCTTTGTTCTGACTAACACATTTATAATCTATTAAGTGTGAACATTTTGTTACTTAAAAGTTTAACTTTACAAACTCAATGATTCATTCTATGCTGTATAATGATGACAGAATATAATCAATTTTTAATTGTAAATGATGATATATGTATAATATAATAATAATAATTTATTTATAGATAATAACGAGTGTTTCAGATTTTGTCACTTTGCTAGGAATTGTGGAGGGTGGGGTGAGTTCATACCATCGATCCATGTACTTAACAGGCACTTTATTTTATCAACCCGAAAGGATGAAAGGCAAAGTTGTCCCTGTAGCTGAGTATCAGTACATGCATGTATGTGTGTATTTAGGTTTATGCATGCATGTTTGTATATATGTATGTATGCATGTATGTATGTATGTATGTATGTATGTATGCATGTATGTATGTATGTATGTATGTATGTATGTATGTATGTACGTATGTACGTTTGTTTATATGTATGTAGGCGCAGGAGTGGCTGTGTATTAACTAGCTGTGTATTAACCAGCCACATGGTTCCGGGTTCAGTCCCACTGCGTGGCACATTGGACAAGTGCCTTCTACTATAGCGTCGTGTCGACCAAAGCCTTGTGAGTGGATTTCGTAGACGGAAACTGAAAGAAGCCCGTCGTATATATATATATATACATATATATATGTATTTGTGTGTATATGCTTGTGTGTCTGTATTTGTTCCCCCAACATCACTTGGCAACCAATGCTGGTGTGTTTACGTCCCCGTAGCTTAGCGGTTCAGCAAAAGAAAGCGATAGAATAAGTACTAAGCTTACAAAGAATAAGTCCTCGGGTCGATTTGGTCGACTAAAGGCGGTGCACCAGTATGGCCGCTGTCAAATGACTGAAACAAGTAAAAGAGTAAAAAAGTAAAAGAGTATTCAGTAATATTTTAGACTGAGACATGTATTTATGTTGTTGTTACATAATACATAAGTGTGAGTCCCACAAAAAGCGCTTCGTTTCCCCAGGGGGCTTCTTCTATGGCTCAAACTCTAATACCACAGAAGAATTTTTTTTCGTTTCGTCGTTAAAGTGAGATTAACAATTAGAGAAGACTATAAAAGCAAAATGTTGAAATAGTCAATATCACCTTCTGG
>NW_021834894.1:0-5000 GCF_006345805.1 Octopus sinensis
ATGTATCTATATGTGTGTATATATATGTATATATATGTGTATATATATATGTATATATATATGTATATGTATGTATATGTGTATATATATATGTTATATATATGTATATGTATATATATGTTGTATATATATATGTTATATATATAAATTATGTATATGTATATGGTATATATATGTGTATGTATATATATGTATATATATAAATATGTATGTATATTATGTGTATATAATATGTGTATAGATATGTACAAAGATATATATATATAACATATTCATATGCATGTATATATATATATAGATATGTATAGATATATGTATACATATCGTATATATATGTGTATTATATTATATATATATATATATATATACAAATATAAGTATATATATTTGTACACATATGTTTAGATACATGTATACATATGTATATATATATATATATATCAAATATAAGTATATATATGTACACATATGTTTAGATACATGTATACATATGTATATATATATATATATATACCAATATAAGTATATATATGTACATATATGTTTAGATACATGTATACATATGTATATATAGATATGTATAAATATATGTATGTATATAGATATATGTATATATATATATATGTGTATATATATATATATATATACATATATATTATACATATATAAGTATATATATGTACACATATATGTTTAGATACATGTATACATATGTATATATAGATATGTAGAAATATATGTATGTATATAGATATATGTATACATATATATATATATGTATATATATATGCATATATATATATGTATAGATGTGTCTCTGTATGTATATATACAGATGTATGTATGTGTATATGCATGGATGTATGTATGTTGTTTTTGTATATCTATACATATATGTATGCATGCATGTGTTTGTCATAATTGTGTTGTGAATGATAAAATATTTTTGGAAACTTTCTGTAGGCCTTTGAGCAGATTTCACCAAACTTTTTACAACAATTGATGCCAATTCTCTACTTTACTTTCTCTCTCCTGGTTAATATGATGATCATGTGCTGCCCCCCACCACTCCTCACCCACCACAAGCACTTCTGTAAAAGGCAGAAGTGTGCTAGCACATGAAAACTTAATGCGCACGTTCAGGATCAGTGTGTGCCAAGCTACTTCACTCCATGTGCTTTAGCTTCTTTACCATAGCAACAATCCGGATACTTATTGATCAGATCACATTTATGGATAGACAGAAGGGAAGGAACGAATGATTGCCAAGTAATTACATCTAAAGAACTTGGCAATTTGGTAAAAGAGCCTGAAGAATATACTAATTGATGCTGATATATTTGACTAAACCTTTAGAGGTGTTGCTCCAGTGTGGCCACATTCCAATGAGTGAAACAAGTAAAAGATAAAAAAGAATGTAGCATTTTTTCACATATACTTTTATTAGTAGGGTGTATAGTGAAGAAGATATGTCACTGCTCTATTAGCATATGTTGATAATGAAGCTCTCTCGTTTGAAACTTATATTTACTTGTTTCCCTGTTTACTTGGAGAGGAGTTGAACTGGCTCCAACTTCTGAATCTAAATCCATAACATGGATTCATTGGATGTTTTGGACATTTTACATTGTAATCCGTTGAATCAAATAATCAATTTTAGTAACTTGTTTGTAGCCACATGCCACCAGCATGTGAACACAATTAACAATTACTTGTGGAGTTGTATTTACTATGCATATTGTGTTTCATAGCCCCAAGCGATGAAATACATGTATTAGTCATAAGATGTTTCAGGGCTACTTGCCTTCAGTATCTTCATTTGCACATGCTTGTTGTATCTATTCTTTATTTAGTTTCAAATGTAAATGCTGGCCTTCAGTTTTGCTGCAGGCAGAAAGTAGTGTTCATGTGTGGAATTTGCACAGGAGCTGTAAAGACTACAGATACTCGAGAAAGTGATTTCTCTCAAATGCACAGGAGGCTCCCTAGAGGTAGGAGGTAATTATGGTTACTGATGTGACCTAATTAACAGTAGAGGAGGATGATCTGAAAAGGTAATTGCTTGAATAAGAATAGGATAAGGAAAGTTCAGGGAGCCTTTGCCTTTGTTGTTAACAATAGTCTCTTAGAGTGAAACGATGATTGAAATATGCTTGTGTACCAATCGCAATGCTACATGGTAGTGAGACTTGGGCCCTAAATGCAGAGGATATGTGAAGAATACAGAGGACTGAAGTTAGTATGCTTCACTTGATGTGCAAAGTCAGTGTGCATGTATGACTGAGTGCAAGTGTCTTGAGAGACAAGTTTGGCATAGAGTCATTTAGTGTAAGCTGCGAGCAAGAAGACTTTGCTGGTTTGGTGATGTGATGATGAATGAGAACAAATGCATAAAGAACTGTCAGTAACTTAAAGAGGGTGGAACTTGTGAAAGAGGAAGACATAAAAAGACATGGGACAAAGTAATGGAAGCCGATCTCAAGATGCTGATCCTTGCAGAAGAGATAACAAAAGACTGAGATGGCTGGAACCAAACCTGGAACCATTCAGTTCCAAAACTTATGGCTGTTGACCACAGCCATACCTGAACCCCACCAAAACGTACCTAAAACCCAATGGTCATGGTTAGAATGTCTTTGATCATAGCCTGCTGGATTAGTGCTAATCTATGTTTAACAACAAAAAAGAAAAAAGGATAAAGAGGAAAACAAAACAGCAGGCTTGTAATCTCTGCAGTGCAGCATCAGATGATAATGAATGTGTTTCTACATGGTTACCAAGTTTGCTGGAAATAACAGGCAAAGACGGAAACGACATATTAGATAATGTACTCTTAGTTATCTTCTGAAAAAAATCTAAAGAGAGAAAAATGATTGAATGGGTCACTTCTGAAACATCTGCCTGATCAGAAAGAGAGATACTGAGTTAAGTAACAGCAACAACAACAGTAAAAACAAACAACCTCTCCTTCCTCTCTGTCGTTATCGCTCATGCTTGCTTGTTGGTTGGATAAACACACACACACACACATGTACACGCGCACATACACACATGCAGAAATTTCTCCCT
Organism: Octopus sinensis; assembly: GCF_006345805.1. Classification (NCBI taxonomy): domain Eukaryota; kingdom Metazoa; phylum Mollusca; class Cephalopoda; order Octopoda; family Octopodidae; genus Octopus; species Octopus sinensis. The sequence continues at coordinate 3,070 of NW_021834894.1, forward strand.
GCTCTCCTGTCAAGTCCACTCGACCAATGTCACACACAGCTCATCAGTAAATTTATAAATCTCCACATGAAGGTAAATCCATTGAAGTGGAACTAGTCTGGAAGATGGGAAATGTATGAAGTTAGGATGGAAGAGGTGGGGAATAAATACATACAGTGTGTGTATATATGCTTATGTGTATTTACATACATACTTATTTACATGTATATGTGTGCATATATATATATATATATATATATATATATATATAGATAGATATTTGTGAGTGTGTGTGTATATCTATATACATGCATGCAATCATATATATATAATATATACATGTGTGTATGTATATTCATATTTGTGTGTGTGTATATACATATTTGTATATGTGTGTGTATATCTAATATAATAAATGAGAAAACTAGTTTGTGTGTCAGTGTGTTACAGTTCAACCCCCCCCCCCACTATTCATTGACACTCCTACTATTGCTCATACTAGAGTGAGAGTAATAGTAGGCATAGAGACAGTGGGAGTGGTGGCGAAGACAAAAAGAGGAGAGAAAGATACAAAGAAATTTAGGGACAGTTGATGTTTTATTAATAGTAGTAGTGTTGATGGTGGCAGTGGAAGTAATAATAAAAGAGAGAAAAAGAGGGACTGAACACTGAACTAACATACTGAGCACAATTATTTTACACACAAATGGTGATGGTAATGGGGTGATAGTAATATTATGAGCTGTAGTTGTGATAGAGGCAGAGGTGACAGTGATGATGGTGGTGGTAGTAGCTGAGGTGGTCAGGAATGATGCTGAGGGTAGGCAATGTGAAAGACAGTGGTGATGGTGGTGGAAGAGAAGGCAGCGAAGTCAAAAGTATTGATGGAGGTGGCGTCAGAAGTCTGAATTGTATGTGTATGGCAGATCTGGTGGCGATGGCGGTGGTGCTGTTGTTTATCGTGCAGCTTTGCAAAAAGTTCCAAGTTGACACATTAAATCATTGTTTTGATGAAAACTGTTCATTGCTTAAAAAATTTCGTTCAAGTTTAATAAAATTTAATATGTACTCATTGCATGAAGTGTCATTGTTGGACCCAAGGCCTAATGAAGAGCCCTCCACAGGAGCTAGCTTAAAAACCGTCCTGTTGGGCGGTTTTTAAGCTAGTCATATATATATGTACTTTTCTGCTCTAGGCACAGGGCCTGAAATTTTTGGGGAGGGGGCCAGCTGATTCGGTCAACCCCAGTACACAATTGGTACTTAGTTTATCAAGCCTGAAAGTATGAACAGCAAAGTCGACCTCGGTGGAATTTGAACTCAGAACATAAAGATGAACAAAATACCACCAAGCATTTAGCTTGGCATGCTAATATTTCTGCCAGCTGACTGCCATTAAGTTACTAAAATATTATTTTCTACTCTAGACACAAGCCCCAAAATTTTGGGGGAGGGGGTCCGGTCGATCAGATTGACTTAATTTATTGGCCTAGTACTTAATTTATTGACCCCGAGAGGATGAAAGGCAAAGTCAACCTTGGCAGAATTTGAACTCAGAACGTAAAGAGACAAAATACCGCTAAGTATTTTGCCCTGTGTGCTAACATTTCTGCCAGCTCACATATACACACACACACACACACACTCACGTGCGCGTTTAATACCCCATGTGTGTTTACATATGTATGTGAAAAATAATGTTGATTTAGATGTAAGGCAAAAATGTCATGAAATTTACTATAACAATGATTATGATGATTATGTGTGTATGTATATATATGTACATATATATATATATATGTATGTATATATGTATGCATGTATGTATATAGGCAGAAATAATAATCTTTTCCACTATAGGCACAAGGCCAGAAATGTGGAGAGAGGGACATAAGTCAAATTGGCTCCAGTGCTCGCTCAACTAGTACCTATTTATGGACCCTGATAAGATG
>NW_021834894.1:10000-20000 GCF_006345805.1 Octopus sinensis
ATTTTTTAAAAATCTGGTATATACTCTATCAGGCTCTTTCGCCAAACTCCTAAGTCACAGGGATGTAAACATTGGTTATCAAGCTGTGGGAGCGAACATAGACAAAAAGACACGCACACACACACACACATATATATATAATGTACTACATGACAGGCTTCTTTCATTTTCCATCTACCTAATTCAGGCACAAGGATTTGCTCAGCACAAGAAGATACTTGTATAGGTACCATGCAATGGGACTGAACCCAGAGCCATGTGGATAGGAAGCAAGCTCCTTACTGCACAGCCACACCTGTGAAAACATGAAATAGTACACTATTTTACTCTTTTACTTGTTTCAGTCATTTGACTGTGGCCATGGTGGAGTACTGCCTTTGGTCGAGCAAATCGACCCCAAGACTTATTCTTTGTAAGCCTAGTACTTATTCTATCGGTCACTTTTGCCGAACCTCTAAGTTACGGGGATGTAAACACACCACCATTGGTTGTCAAGCAATGTTGGGGGGACAAACACAGACACACAAACATATATACACATATATATGACGGCCTTCTCTCAATTTTCGTTTACCAAATCCCCTCACAAGGCTTTGGTTGGCCTGAGGCTATAGTAGAAGATACTTGCCCAAAGTGTCATGCAATGGGAATGAACCCAGAACCATGTGGTTGGTAAGCAAGCTACTTACCACGCAGCCACTCCTGTGCCTGTTTGGAAAAGTTAAGAGTTGGTGACAGGAAGAGCATCAAACCATAGAAAATCTACCTCAATAAAGCTCAGCTTGACCCATGAAGGCATGGTAAGGTGAATGTCAAGCCTTCAGCATTTAGACTGGCCACATCTGGCCCAAATATTCTACTTGTATTAAGTTCAAACACATTATCTCAAACCTCTCACACCTATCCTACATTATTCTAAAAAAATAAACAATCACATTGTCAAAATCTTGAAAGTTTAAAAGGACAATGATGAAGAATTTAGTAAGATTACTTTGATCTTATTAGAACATAAATTAACAAGAAATTTTGATGGAACAATTTAATTTAGATTACATTATTTACATTTGACGGATATTTGTCCTCATCTTGTTTGTTGTTAACACAATGTTTCGGCTGATATACCCTCCAAGCCTTCATCAGGTGTCTTGGGGAAATTTCAAATCTGGGTTCTCATTCCTAAGGTATTTTTCGATGTTGTTATTATTATTATTTTTCATGTCACTGCCTGGAATCAAACTCAGAATCTTGGGGTTAGTAGCCTGTGCTCTTAACCACTAAGCCATATGCCTGTGGAGGGTATATCAGCTGAAACGTTGTGTTAACAACAAACAAGATGAGAACAAATATCCGTCAAATGTAAATAATGTAAATGTTCTCTTTTCTTCCACACTCTTGGGTCCTGTTATTCTAGAAAACCCACACCCGAAATTCTTCCTCAGAAGTTCCCTTTTCTTGTCACATTCTGTCTCACAGGGGTTGTTTTATAGATGTTCAAACTGATGTAGGTTCACCTCACAAATTGTCAGGGGTCATTGTGTTGTCATGACCACTGGCTCTTTCTCTCTGAAGAAGCCCTTGAAATTCATAAAAGTCATACAAACATTGTTTGGGGATATTCATGGTGCAAGAACATAAAACCTCACTTTCATGTGAGCAGCAGCAGTAGTATCAATAGTAGTAGTAGTAGTAGTAATATTGGTTGTGGTGGTGGTGATGGTAGGAGGGGTTAGTCTCACTGGTGGTTGTGGTAGTAATAGCGATAGCAGTATGTGGAAAGGTGGTAATAGTATTAGTAGATGTGGTGGTAATGGTGGTAGTAGAGTTGGTGTTAGTAGTAGTAGTAGGTATTGTTGCAGCAGCACTACTACTGGTAACGGTTGTGGTGGTAGTAGCTGTAGTGGTCATGGAGGACATGGTAGCAATAGTCATTAGTTGTGATTGTCATGGTTAGCATAGTCATTTTATTTGTATATAATTAAAGATTTTCTTTTTATTTTACATTTCATATTTTACTAATTTTTTCTTTTTTTTTCTTTTTTTTTTTTCTCTATTTCCCTTGACAGTTGATAAAATAGTTGTCATTGAAGTGATTATCTCTCTTGATTATCGTATTCCATCATACACAATAGCTTTGAGCTAAGTGTTCAAAACAACAACAAAATGGAAATTTTTTTTTTTATCTATCCTCCTCATTATCATCACCATCATCATTGTTGCTTTAACTCTTTAGGATATGAACTGGCCATATCCTGCCCAAAAATTCCACTTTGCTCTCTCTTCAAACCTGCCAAATCTGGCCTCTTACACCTACCCTATTATGTCATCTAAAGAGTAACAAATATAGATGCAGGAGTGGCTGTGTGGTAAATAGCTTACCAGCCACATGTAGTAAGTAGCATACCAACCACTGGGTTCTGTGTTCAATCCCACTGTGTGGGACCTTCGGCAAGTGTCTTCTACTATAGGCTCAGGCCAACCAAAGCCATGTGAGTGGATTTGGTTGACAGAAACTGAAAGAAGTCTGTCGTATATATATGGAGGAGTACCCCTTCAGTCACGGATGAGTGTGGGATTGCACGTAGAAACTTACCCTCTGAGGCACAAACCTGGGGAATGTTGTTTATGGAAGACCAGCATTGGCCCATGCATACCAGCCTCCCCTCTCCATGCCACCAGTGTTATCCTAGGGAAAGGCAAAGGCCGATACAGCTTGGCACCGGTGATGTCACAACTCATTTCTACAGCTGAGTGAACTAGAGAAACGTGAAATAAAATGTCTTGCTCAAGAACACAACACACAGCCCAGTCTGGGAATAGAACTCACAACCTCATGATCATAAGCTCAACGCTCTAAACACTGAGCCATGCACCTTCATATATGCATATGTTTGTCTGTGTTTCTCTCCCCACAATCGCCTGATAACCAATGTTGGTGTGTTTACATCCCTGTAACTTAGCAGTTCAGCAAAAGAGACTGATAGAATAGGTACTAGGCTTACTAAGAATAAGTCCTGGAGTCGATTTGTTCAACTAAAGGTGGTGCTCCAGCATGGCTGCTGTCAAATGACTGAAACAAATAGAAAACATAAATCATCAAAATCTCAAATGTACACGATTGATTAATTGAAAAACAATGTGAATAAACAAGCTTTGCATTTGGTAGAATAATTTGAATGCTTAAGGGTTAATGCCCATGTTTCTGTATTTTCTTGGGTCTGTTCTACAGCTGGATGTCCTTCCTGTCAACAACACTCAACTGTTTCCAAATGAGGTAATAATTTCTCTATAGTCAGACATGTTTTTATAGAGAACTAGAAGGAACACCGCTTGTATAATGGGGATGTTCATTTACATCTATTGTTCCCTGTCAAGACACGGAGACCCAAGCACACTCATACCCTTGCACACATACACTGATCATTAAACAAAGGGTCATTTTCATAGCATTTTTGTTTGTCTTAATAACTGACGAGATGCTAGAGCAGATTTCTGCCCCGACATCCAAATCTTGGAGTTTTATTATGGCAACCAAATAATTGTCACATATTATATTACAGATAAATTCTTCTATTAACATAATACCTAGGTCTCTTTCATTCTTTTCTTGTCTTACTATTAATATCATCATCATCATCATCATTTAGCATCCGTTTTCCATGCTAGCATGGGTTGGATGGTTTAACTGGGGTCTCTGAAGCCGGAAGGCTTCATCAGGCCCAGTCAGATTTGGCAGTGTTTCTACGGCTAGATGCCCTTCCTAACGCCAATATATATATATATATACATTTTCTATTCTTTCATTTGTTTCGATCATTTGACTGCAGCCATGCTGGAGCACCACCTTTTTCGTCGACTAAGTCAACCACAAGACTTATTCTTTGTAAGCCTAGTACTTATTCTATCAGTCTTGTTTGCCAAACTACTAAGTTATGTGGATGTAAACACACCAACATAGGTTTCAAGCGATGATGAGGAGGAGGACAAACACACACACACACACACACCACACACATATATATATATATATATATATACGATGGACTTCTTTCAGCTTCCATCTAGCAAATCCACTTTCAAGGCTTTGATTGGCCTTAGGCTATAGTAGTAAACACTTGCCCAATGTGCTACGCAACGGGACTGAAGCTGGAACCATGTGGTTTGTAAGCAAGCTACTTAACACACAGCCACTCCTGCGTCTATAGATATATCATCATATATCATATCTTCTTTTTTTTTCTACCCTTTAACGTCCACTTTCCATGCTGGCATGGGTTAGATGGTTTGACTGGGGACATGGCAAGACAGGAGGCTGCACCAGGCTCCAATCTGATCTGACAAGGTTTCTGCAGCTTGATGACTTTCCTAACGCCAACAAGTCCAAGAGTGTAGTAGGTGCTTTTTACATACTGGTCAACTCATAAGGCTTTTATTGGCCTGTGGCTATAGCAGATACTCTTGCTCAAGAAGCTATTGACTGGGACTGAACCTGGAACCATGTGGTTGGGAAGCAAGCTTCTTACCACACAGCCACTCCTGCAGCTATATATATACACACACACACGCACACACACATATACATATATTATCCATTTTTGCTAATATACCTATAACTGGTTCTGTGCTCACTTATAGCTTAGTTTTTGTAAACATGTATATATGTGTGTATGTGTATATATATACACATTTTGCTAATATACCTATAACTGGTTCTGTGCTCACTTATAGCTTAGTTTTTGTAAACATGTATATATGTGTGCATGTATATATATATATGTGTATGTGCATGCATGTGTGTGTGTATGTGCATGTATGTATGTATGTGTGTGTGTGTGTGACTCACATACACATGTATAAGCACATTTACGCAAACACACACTTGTATGTATGATGTATTTGATGACCCTTCAAAAATATAAAGGAATCTCCAAGTTTCGACAGCCAATTGCCATCATCTGACAATCTGCCATCCATTCTCCTAGAATACATGGCAGCTTCTTTCTGTTGGTTGCTCTCCTTTGGCACTAATACCACTGGACCACTCAACCTTAAATGTACCATATTAACCCTGCTCACTTCTATTGCAAACATTTCATTGCAATGTTTGCAATGTGTGTGTGTCTGAGAGTACATACCTATACACACACACACACACATGCGCACACAGATATATATACTTGTGTGTGTGTGTGTGTGTGTGTGAGAGAGAGAGAGAGTACATAGATATATATACACACACACATATATATATACATGTGTGTGTGTGCGAGTACATATATATATATATATACACACACACACACACACACACACACACGCATATATACATATGAGTACATAGATATATGTGTGTGTGTGATAGAATACATATGTGTGTGTGTTTGTGCAAGGGTATATACATATATATATATATATATATATACATATGTGTGTGCGCATGTGTGAGAGGACATAGATATATATATATATTATATACACACACACATATACATGTGTGTGTGCATGTATATACTGTGTGTATAAAAGTGGTACTTGTCAGTGTGTGTAATTATGAAGTCTGCGTCTCAATCATGTAGCCTCAACAGTGGTCACTATGCACAGTACAACCTATGGTCAGTGTGTGCTCTGTGACTAAAATCCACTGGGTGGATGGGAAAATGTGCTGAAGCCCGTGAAAAGAATTATATGAGTGTGTTGTCATCATTTAACATCCACTTTCCATGGCGGCATGGTTTGAACGGTTTGACATGGAGGTGGCTAGCAGGGAGCTGTCCAGAATCTAGCTGTCTGTTGTGTCATGGTTTCTATGGCTGGATGGTTTTCCTGATGCCAACCACTTAACTGAATATGCTGAATGTACTTCTTACGTGCCACAAGCACGGGTGCATTGCTGTAACACTGGCGTGCACATGCGTGTGTGTGTATGTGTATTCTTTTGTTCTTTTCACTGCTTTGGTCATTTTGTCACGACCATGCTGGAGCACTGCCTTTAGTCAAACGAATCAATCCCAGAACTTATTCTTTGTAAGTGTTGTACTTATTCTATCGGTCACTTTTGCTGAACCGCTTAGGTAAGGGGATGTAAACATACAAACATCGGTTGTCAAATGATGGAGGTGAGGACAAACACAGAGACCCTAACGTATACATATATGTGTATGTGTATATATATATATATATTTATATATATATATATATATATATCGTGGCACTCCGTCGGTTACAATGACGAGGGTTCCATTTGATCCAATGAATGGCACAACCTGCTTGCAAAATTAACATGCAACTGGCTGAGCACTCCACAGACACATGTACCCTTAATGTAGTTTTTGGGGCGATTTAGTGTGACACAGAGTGCAACAAGTCTGACCCTTTGAAATACAAAAAACAGCAGAAACAGGAAGAAAGAAAGTTGTAGTGAAAGAGTACAGCAGGGTTTGCCATCACCCCCATGCCAGAGCCTCATGGAGCTTTAGGTGTTTTCGCTCAATAAACACAACGTTCAGTCTGGGAATTTAAACCGCGTTCCTATGACTGTGAGTCTGCTGCCCTCACCACTGGGCCATTGCACCTCTACACACACATCAGACATGCGCACATATATTTATATATACACACACACACACAACGGGCTTCTTTTAGTTCCCTCTATGAAATCCTCTCACAAAGCTTTGGTCGACTCATGGCTATAGTAGAAGGATCTTGACCAAGGTGGCATGCTGTGGGACTGAACTCAGAACCATGAGGTTGGAAAGCACTCTTCTTACCATGCAGCCACACCTGTGCCTATATATATGATATATATATTTGTTTTTGAGAGAGAGAAAGAGCCTGGTCATGTGGTTAAGATGCTCTTTTTGCATCCACATTGTTATGGGTTCATATCAATTTTGGAAAATTAGGTGAGTTTATTTTTCTGTAGGCTTGACCCAACAGGGACCTTGTGATGGAAACCTGTGCTGGCGACAGGTAAAAGCACCCATTACACTCTCTAAGTGGTTAGCATTAGGAAGGACACCCAGCCATATAAACCATGCCAAATCAGACTGGAGTCTGGTACAGCCTTGCAGCTTGCCAGCCCTGGTCAAACTGTCCAACCCATGCTAGCATGAACAACAGACGTTAAATGATGATGATGATGGAACTTTGTGGAAGCCCATTGTTTATCTGTGTGTCCAAAAAGGAAGCAAAAATTCATGGAGAGCTTTTATATGATATCTTTGGAATAACTCTTTGATAGCAACCAATACTTTCATATGATTATTTCGACAGGAATTGAGAAACTATCATTAATTGTTCATAAGTCAAAAATTAAAGATTTTAAGAAAGTAAATTACGAAATGAAAAGGCAGCTTCAATAGGCATCATTGCAACCACGTTTTCAGTCTCATTGCAAGGTGAATGTCCTATAGCTCCAGATGGACCACATCTTTGTGAGCAGACTTGGTAGATAGAAAGTGAAAGAAACCCATTGTGTGTGTTTGTGAATGTGTACTCGCCACACTCAAACACATGACAGGCTTCTTGAAAGGGTTGCAGCATATTTGACCATTTTTCTTGATGCCTTCACCCAAATGAGATTTTAAATTCACAAGACTCACCAATAATTTATCAATAAAGCCCATCTTTAATATCAATCCAGCAAGATTTAATAGTAATTACATAAAATGCCTGCTGATCAATTCTGTATTTTGTTAAAGTATATTGAAAATAATATTTTTAGCATATCAATTTTGGAAAATTGATTTCCTTACAATCAATCAGCTATCTGCTCCTTTCCCCATCCCCATGACTTATATTGAATATTTTTATCATTTAAGGAATCTTAAACCTCTTGCTGTGTTTTGATTTTGTTTTAACAAACAATTAATTTCTCCCACTTATTCTTCCAACCATTTTCTGTACCTACTATTCCAGGGAAGATTGTAGAGGTAGAGTCCTCAAGCTCCTCTTTGATAGGGTGCTGTCGGAAGTAACTATCATTATACTTTCCTGCTGGATTCTCAGTCTTGACCAGCTGAGATTATGGATGTTATTGGTCTAACCCTTGGTCTCATTTTTGGTCTGCCTCTTGGTCTCTTGCTGATTGTCTCATCTTGAAGAATCTGTCTTGTAATCCTTTCCTGTTACATTCTAGTCAAATGAATTTTAAAAGCCCCCTCACTGAGCAGGTGGGAAGCATCCCTAGCTAGAGAAACTCATTGACCTTGAAGTCATGCAACTTGTTGAGTAATGTTATTCTAGAGATCTTTCATGGCTGAGTATTCCAATGACACTTGACGTCATCAAAATTCTCATTTAGTATCAGTATGACACTGTGTTTGTGCTTATCAATTACAGTTATAATCCATCCACCACCACCACCACCATCATCATCGTTTAACGTCAACTTTCCAAGCTGACATGTGTTCAATGGTTAGACTGGAAACTGGTAAACTGAGGGGCTGCACTAGGTTCCAATTGGATTTGAACTAGATTTCTACAGCTGGATGCCCTTCTTAATGCCAACCACTCTGAGAATGTAGTGGGTGCATTTTAAGTGACAACGGCATGAGTGCCATTGACCTGACACCAGAATCAGTCATGACTACAGTTACACTTGGCTTGATAGGACAACACAAGCATGGTATATCACCAAGGGTCTTTGTCACGTGTCACTGCCTCCATGAGATCCATGATTGAGTGGTGCTTTTTATGTGCTACCTGCACAGGTGCCAGTCAGATGGTACTGGCATTGGCCACAACTACAACTATTTCTCTTACGAATTTCACAAGGGTGGGCTGACTCAAAAGTATAGACGTAAAAATTTGTTTCTTCTGGATGCTATGCTGTGGAATTGAAACCCTGCTCTCTTTGTTACAGAGCAAACATTTTTTATGTAAATTTGCTAATTCTATCAGTCTCTTTTGTTCAGCTGCTAATTTACAGGGACAAAAAATCCAATTGTCAAATGGTGGTGGGCTACAAAGACATACATACACACACATATGAATACAACAGGCTTCTTTCAGTTTCCATCAACCAGATCCATTTACGAGGCTTTGGTTCGCCTGAGGTTATAATAAGACACTTGCTGAAGGCACCACACAGAGGGACTGACTCCAGAACCATGTGGTTGGGGAGAAAGCTGATCTTTCTCTTTACATATACATGCATGTATAAATGTGTGTGTGTGTCTGTGTGTGTAAATATATATATCATCATCATCATCACCATCATCGTTTAGCGTCCGTTTTCCATGCTAGCATGGGTTGGACAGTTCTACTGGGGTCTGTGAAGCCAGAAGGCTTCATCAGGCCCAGTCAAATCTGGCAGTGTTTTTTACGGCTGGATGCCCTTCCTAACGCCAACCACTCCGTGAGTGTAGTGGGTGCTTTTTACGTGCCACCCGCACAGGCCAGACAGAGCTGGCAAACGGCCACGAACGGATGGTGGTTTTTATGTGCCACCGGCACGAGGGCCAGGCAAGGCTGGCAACAGACACGAATGGATGGTGCTTTTTACGTGCCATCGGCACGAGGCCAGTTGGGGCGGTGCTGGCAACGGTTGCAAAACGGAAGGTTCTCTTACATGCCACCGGCACTGGTAACACATCTGCAATTTCCATTGATCGATTTCGATTCTGATCCTCACTTGCCTCAACGGGTCTTCACAAGTAGAGTTTCGACATGCTACCGGCACTGGTAACACATCTGCAATTTCCATTGATCGATTTTGATTCTGATCCTCACTTGCCTCAACAGGTCTTCACAAGTAGAGTTTTGTGTCCCAAGAAGGGAGGTATGCATACGTAGGCTGGCTCCTTTTATTGTTTTATTTGTTTCAGTCATTTGACTGCAGCCATGCTGGAGCACCACCTTTAGTCGAATAAATTGACCCCAGGACTTATTCTTTGTATGCTTAGCACTTATTCTATCCGTCTCTTATGCCAAACCGCTAAGTTACGTGGACGTAATCACACCAACATCAATTTTCAAGCGATGGTGGGGAGACAAACACAGA